>NC_048238.1:2781787-2926779 GCF_002007445.2 Ailuropoda melanoleuca | reverse complement strand
GATCCTTATTTTGTGTGTCACCTGCACAAAATTCAGGAGTGCCTACTGCTGGTTTTTGTGGAATATTTTCGCTTTTGTTGGTGAAACAGACCATTTCCTGGAGGGCTCCTTTCATGTTCCTCTGCCCAGTGTAAATGCATCCTGGAAACAGGGTTGGTTTGTGTCACTGATGAAAAGGTATCAGATTAGGCTGGTCTGCACCAATACAGTCTGCAACTGTGATTGCTTTGTTTAATTGGTTGTCATAAACCAGAATTTTCTCTTGAGAACCTGAGTAATGTAAGTGGCCAAAGGGTTTTCCATCCACCCATCCACAGACGTGATCAATGACAAACGGTTCCATGTAGTTCCAGTGAATATTTTTTCACTGATTCATGCCCTAAGTCACAGCTGTCCTTGTCTTTAGTTTGAATACGAAGAAAGGAACTTCATGATTCTAAGGGAAGAAACATAAATTTACCCTTTTAGGTTGTATCCAGGCAAAGTGAGTAGATAGAGCCTTTTACCATGACTCTTATGATATGTTAATGTCACAGCTAAATAGTGGTATTAAAAAGAATAGTAAAGGCTATCAGGAAATGGCTGGTTCAGGAAAGCCCCGAGTAAGTAATGTGCATTTCTACTAGTTTGAGTTGCTTTGAACAATTCCTGATTAGAAGCATGAGAGACCAGCTACTGAATTTTGAGTTTCCTTGTCAGATCTCTGATGCTGCCAATTACAATGTTCTTAAAAGCATTCATTTGATAATCACATGACTCAAGATAAAATAAATATCCATTCGTTTCATAAGTTAAGTGACAGGGTTTTCGCTTATTTCCATTATATTGAGGTACTAAAGTTACTTAAAAGTTAACATTTTTAAAGGGGGCGCCTGGGTGGCTCAGTCAGTTATGTGTCTGCCTTCAGCTCGGGTCATGATCCCGGAGTCCTGGGATCGAGTCCCATGTTAGGCTCCCTGGGAGCCTGCTTCTCCCTCTCTCTGCAGCTCCCCCTGCTTGTGCTTTCTCCTCTGTCAAATAAATAAAATCCTTTCTAAAAATGAGGGTTTTAAAAAATTTCTGTGTACAGCCGTTTGCAGATATTCTCTGTAGAATTATCTGAGGAGTACATTTATTTAAAAATCTTTAACTCAGTCCAGCATCGTAATGAATGCACCCAATTGGATGGGAAGCTGGCCAGTTTATATAGAATCTTTGACAAAGAACCATAAACCGGTGTAGACATAGCAGAGCACAGGAAGCATGTGGGGGCTCCCAAGGGCGGCAGGCTGTGGGAAGAGAGACAGATGGTAGACGAGGTCTAGTTAGTGATGTTCATGTGCTTTCCTCTGGTGCCACTTCTGGCCAATGGGGTCTAAAGCCCTCTCCAGGGATTCACCTTTGTCCTTGCACATAGAGATGGGAGTGGGGGGGCACCTTTGCAAATCTATGTCCTACTTTTAGGCAAAGAGCAGAAGCTCAGGGAGCTTTTCTCTTGTGCCTTGCTCTCAGTTGTCTTCAGCTCAAAGTAATCCTTCCATCAAAGATGCACACTTTGGAGTAGCCTCTCAGTGACCCTTTTCCAAGTTTTGTCCCCTTTGGAAGTGGGTAGTCATTGGCTTGAAGGTTGGCATCTGTAGTTTTGCTAGATCCATCATATGACGGTATTTCCTTCCAATATGTGTGCTTTCCACAAAGCTACCCAAAGGTCGTTGCAGATAAAAGTGTGCCCATCCACACACAGTCATGTTTAAAAGGTGAATAAATTATTATTCCACATGGTACAGTTGAAAACCCACGGGGAAGAAGAAAGAATAAATGTGTGTGTATAAACAGCTGCTTGCATGGCAACTCGAAAAAATAAATTTGGATTGCTAGTATGTGTATATATTTTTCACGTGTAAAGATTTCAAAATTAACACATCAGGTCTGACTGAGGAATGCATTTATGCATTTTGATTTCCTAACATTAAATTTTAGTTAGGTTCTCATGCATGCGCAGAAACGTGAAATGTTTGTGCTAATTAGTCAAATCGAAATAACATTCAATCTTAGGTTCTCATGCATGTGCAGAAAAGTGAAATGTTTGTGCTAATTAGGCAAATCAAAATATCATTCAAGAACACCGAATTCTGCAGAAACCACATCTTACGCTATGGAAGACTAGAGGGAGTATAGTAGGGTAGGGTAAATAAAATACGTGGACACCTGAGAAGATTATCTATCCTTATCCCCTATCCCCTCTCAGCCCAGAAGCCTGCACTGTAGGGGAAATGACTCAAACTACACTGGTTTCCACCATGGAAGAATGGGAAAGAAGCTCTCTCTTTCCATAATATTTGATAGTACTCACTAGTCAAAATCATCGAGTTTCAGGAACTCTTCCTATTTGAACCTAGAAAGGAAAGAATTTTTAAATGAACATAACGCCCAGAAATCAGTAGATTGACCAGTTCGTTGAAAAGTCCCAACGTTGCAGGCACAAAGATGAATCATATTTTTTCCCCTCCAACTTCATCCCACCTGGATCACCTTGAATAATAATTCATTCCAACCCGTGAAGGCTTGTCAGATCAATCCCATTGCTTCCTGGCCAATTTAACGATTATCAGGTTGAGTCTGAACCCAGCTTACTCTTCTGTTACGTCCTGTGGGTTGAGTTGTTCCTTAAAAAGATGTGTAGAGCTCTCAACCCTCCAAATCTGTGAGTGTGGCCTCATTTTGAAAAAGGGTCAGGCAGATGCTGTCAAGTGAACGTGAGCTCATACTGGATCGGATGAGCCCTCATTGAGTGCTGGGGTCCTTATAAGAAGACAGGTGGCCATACAGACACACACAGAGGGAAGACAACCATGTGAAGCTGGGGGCAGACATGGTGGTGATGCATCTATAAGCCAATGAAGAACAGGTATTGCCAGTGACCACCAGGAGCAGAGAGAGGGACATGAGGCACCTTCTCTTGGAAGAACCAACCCTACCAGCATCTCGATTTCAGACTTCAGGTCTCCAGAAATGCAAGAGATAATAACTCTGTTGTTTTCAGGTCTCCCCCACTTCCTGGTGCTTCGTAACAGCAGTCCTAGAGAATGAACACTTGTCCTACTGAGTATAACGTTTGTCCTCGTGCTGCAGGGCCAGTGAGATCTCCACCCGAGAGTTGCGGATCCTGCGCTCTGCTCTCCTGCTACTCCCCCCCTTCCATTCTCCAAGATGAAGAAGGGACAATGGGAATTTCACTGGGATTGCATTTCTTTGCATTGTGAATGTATCTGAAAGCTGGCTTTCTCATGAAACACACGCTGGGGTCCTTCCCGCAATCTCTCCATTGGGCAGCTTGGCGAAGGGGAGAATTTGAGAATTCTGCATCAGTTTTCAAGAGACAGGGAAAAAATCCCACCATACATCCTACTACTCTTGCATTTGAACTTCAAGGAACGTTTCCTCCGGAATGCTTTCATGGACCTATTCCAGAAGAATCAAAATCATGTGTGAATTAACACCTTTGCCGCTACCTTTTTTAAAGATGAGTAAGCATTTAAAGTGTATGTGTATTCACGTGCGGAGGACACTTATCTGTAATCACAGCAATTTCAAAAAGAAAAATAAAAAGGAAGAAAAGCACTCCCTAATCCCATGAACAGTGTAAATAAATGCCTTTTCCCATTCAACTTCTTGTAACGTTTGCATTTGATTTATTCTCAGTCATTAATAGGTTAATTTAGACACAGGAATATGCGTACGCACTGATACGTCCATTTGTAAGTAAAAATAGTGTTGCCTTTGATTTTTCTAACATCTATGACATTTTCCCTATTGTACAGTACCACACAGAGCCACTGAAACAACATTGAACAATAATGATGATAAGGGACATCTCTACATTAGAAATAGTTCTATAGCCTTTCCCAGCGTGTAGCTTCTCATTTTAATTGTATAGAACGTTTTAACATTTTACCTTAATTTGATCAATTTCTTTATCAGTTTCTATTGTTATAATGGTATGGGTTTTTTCCTCCAGAGTTTTGTTAATAGCAGAGTGTATTTAAATGAACTACCATTGATTTCTAATAATATCTTTTCCTTAGACAAGATGTATTGTTTTGTCAACATATTGTTGAGTGGGACTTATTAAAATGTATTCAGACATATAGATTAATTATTGATCTGTAATTACTTCTTTTATTGTTATCAGATTTGGTAATAATTTAACTCAGTAAATCAGGGAATTCTTTAAGTAGAATTAAAATCATCTGTTTTTGTTTGATTTTGTATATTTAAAGGATCGTACAGAATTTGTCTTTCGGGCACGTGGGTGGCTCAGTTGGTTAAGCCTCTGCCTTTAGCTCAGGTCATGATCTCAGAGTCCTGGGATCGAGTCCCGTATCAGCCTCCACACTCAGGCAGGAGTCTGCTTCTCTCTCGCTGTCTCCCTCTGCCCTTCCGCTGCCTCTTGTGCTCTCTCTCTGTCAAATTAATAAATAAAATCTTGGGGCGCCTGGGTGGCACAGCGGTTAAGCGTTTGCCTTCGGCTCAGGGCGTGATCCCGGCGTTATGGGATCGAGCCCCACATCAGGCTCCTCTGCTGTGAGCCTGCTTCTTCCTCTCCCACTCCCCCTGCTTGTGTTCCCTCTCTCGCTGGCTGTCTCTATCTCTGTCAAATAAATAAATAAAATCTTTTAAGAAAATAAAAGAATTCGTCTTTGATACTTTCTGAATCTGCAAGTCTTTATAAGGGAAGTCAGTATAATAACACTTCAAATCTCTTTTCGGGTAATTGGAAGTTATCATTCCTTGCCTGTGTTTGGGTCAGAACTCTCCTTTATCTATGCTAATCCTTTCTTCTTATTCCTAACACTTCACACTGTCCTCTTTCCCTCTTTATCCCTAAGTCTGTTACAAATATAACTTATTTCTCTGTTTTTTTCAAAGAACTGGCGTTTGTGCTTGTATCTTTTTGCTACTATTTATTATTTTCTATTTGAAAATTTCAATTTTACTTTAAACAATACTGCTTGCCCACAGTTTGTTTATTATGTGATCCATTGTAATTTTTAAAGGAAATACATTGTATCTAATGTTCGATATTTTCCTTTAATAAAATTTACAGCTGTATAACCTGTACTTAGACATATTCAACCATGTATTTTGGCATTTAATATGATATTCACATCTTTGTTTTCAACGTTCAGCTGAATTTAATGTAAGAAATTTGATCAAAAGATTATTTAGGGGGGCGCCTGGGTGGCACAGCGGTTAAGCGTCTGCCTTCGGCTCAGGGCGTGATCCCGGCATTGTGGGATCGAGCCCCACATCAGGCTCCTCCGCTGGGAGCCTGCTTTCCTCTCCCACTCCCCCTGCTTGTGTTCCCTCTCTTGCTGGCTGTCTCTATCTATGTCAAATAAATAAATAAAATCTTAAAAAAAAAAAAAAGATTATTTAGGGAAATGTTTCTTACTTGGTAAACAGTTACTATTTTGGCAGTCCTTTATGATGATTTTCTAGTTGCATAATTAAAAATTATTAAATATAAGCAAATGCATCACATTTGCATTTTGTGAATATTTTTGTGATCACAGACTTATACTTTTTCCGCAAATATCTAGGGATGTGAAATAAGGATTTGTGTAGATTTTCCTTCTCTCTTTATCCTCACGCATGCTGGTTTTATTGCTCATAATGCTGTTTACCTTTTCTTTTTGCTTAGATTTGTTAAGATTAGAAATCCAAACACTAAAATTTAATTCCATAATTAAAATATTTTCTTTTGCTCAACATATGTAACTGATGATTCCTTTCATATATAGATATTTATCAATTCTTTATTTATCATTCATACACTTTATTTCCTGCCTATTTTTTTATTTTTAGCTTCATCACTTGGTTTTAGGTATGTTTATTAGAAATTCTGGTTTTTAACTCATTTATATTATTAATGCTTTTATATTTCTGATGCTTTTATATTTCCTGAGCCTTTATACTTTCTGACCTCATCTATTCTGTATTTATCCATTTTTCCTTTTGGATGCCTTTTTTTTTTTTTCTTGTCTGATTGCTGAGGCTAGGATTCCCAGTACTACATTGCATAAAATTATTGAGAGTGTACATCCTTGCCTTGTTCCTGATCTTAGGGGAAATGCTGTGCTTTTCAACATGGAGGATAATGTTTGTTGTCAGTTTTTTCAAATATGGCTTTTTTTATGTTGAAATACGTTCTTTCTAAACCCACTTTGTTGAGAGTTTTTATCATGAACAGATTTGAATTTTATCAAATACTTTTTCTGCATCTGTTGAAATGATTGTATGATTTTTATCCTTTCTTTTGTTGATGTGGTGTACCACATTGATCGATTTGCAGATATTCAATCACCCTTGCATCCCAGGAATAAATCCTACTTGGTTGTGGTGAATAATTTTTTTAATGTAGTGTTAGATTTGGTTTGCTAATATTTTGTTGAGGATTTCTGCATCCATGTTCATCAGGAATATTGGCCTATACTTTTCTGTCTGTGTGGTGTCTTTCTCTGGTTTTGGTATCGGGGTAATGCTGGTTTTGTAGAATTAATTTGGAAGCTTTCCTTCCTCTTCTGTTTTTTTAAAATAACTTGAGGAGAATACATATTAACTCTTCTTTAAATGCTTGGTAGAATTCATCTATTAAGCCATCTCACCTTGGACTTTTGTTTGCTGGGAGTTTTTTGGCTTTGGGGTTTTTTTTAGGAGGGAAGGAGCAGAGTGAAAGGGAGAGAGAATCCCAAGCAGACTCCCCACTAAGCATGGAGCCTGATACGGGGCTCTCACGACCCTGAAATCATGTCCTGAGCCTAAAGTAAGAGTCAGACGCTTAACCAACTGAGCCACCCAGGTGCCCCTTGTTGGGAGTTTTTTGATTCAATTTTGTTGCTACTAACAGTCTGTTCAGATTTTCTATGTCTCGCTGATTCAGTTTTGGAAGGTTGTTTACAGAAATTCACTCATTTTATTCTAGGTTGTCCAATTTTTGGCATTTAATTTTTTGTAGTATTCTTGTACAGTCCTCTGTATTTCTATGGTGTGAGTTATTACTTCTCTTTCATTTCTGATTTTATTTATTTGTGTCCTCTCTCTTTTTTTCTTGATGATACCATTTTTTCCTGAATCGAATGGTTTATAATCGGCATTATGCCTTTCCATTTTCTTAAATGGCACTGCCTCTTTCTTCACACTTGTAAACAAAAATGCAGATAATTGTCCTTGCCAATAAGACACTCATGCTGAACATTTTCCCTTTTGGTATGTATCCTAACTTCTTCCTTCCCAAACTCTTCAAAATGCTGGGTTTGAGACCGTCCCTTCCTTTTATAACCCATGCATTATTTTATCTGTTTAAGACATATCGGTACTGAAGGGTAACCATTCATTTATGTCAAGATTGGCTTTTGTTCAAAGCCAGTAAAAGAACCCCATAGAATCCTTATGCTCATGTACAAAATAAACCATTTTTCCTTCAATAGACGCGGTGTTTGTTACAGTTGCATGAATATTTTAAAAATCACAATTCTTATACCCACACTCTGAGATGTTTTATGGAAGCTAGCATAAATATATTTACCAGTCTAATAGCTCATCTTAACATGTCAACATCTGTTGCACAAAGTGAGTACTTTGCTGATCCCTATTTTTACTCTCTAGACATATCCAAATATTTATAGAAAGCCCAAGCGTGTGGTTTTAAGTGAAAGCTTAGTAAGTAAGGAGCATGTTGGAGCTTCCATACGATGTTCCCCAAAGATTATACTATTCACTCCTGAAGCAAAGGGCTGCAGTAGCATTAACCGTGGCTCAGATATTGATGACTGTGTTTGAGGGTTTTTTAAACACGGTGTCCTATTTCTTCCTAATAGAATCTGAATAGCAGAGCCGTCCGAATGAGGTAAATCACACAGCACAAGATTGTTTCATGAACTGTAGAGGATGTCAAAGGAACGGCTGTAAATTCCCTGAAACTTGGACATTGTCGGGAGAAAGCTGGCACCTACTTCAAGATAATTGCAAAAGGAAATACCCCCTGCCAGGAGTTAACAGCATCTTTTTTACTAAAAGCTGAAGTGAACATAATTTGCAGTTTGTAACATGTAATCTCTCCTAAGGACCTAGTGATTTACGGATCTGCTCACCCCTCTCTAATTTACGTGTTGCATTAGCCAGGTACTCCTTACGAATTCCGTACAAAGTAAGATCAACTCTCCATCAAACCCCCTGATTTGCGGCTCTGCTTTTAAAGGCATGTCCCAGTGAAATGATAGAAGGTATGCCCTTCATAAACCCATTACCATGCATTGGGGATGCATATAACATTAGCAAACGCGGCATTGATACCAATCACATTATAAGTCTGTTCTCACTGAACACATGGCCATTTAAGTTCTAAATTCTGCAAATCACACAGAAAGAAAAATCCCAACAAGGGATATTTATTGTTGCTGGAAAAATTAGAAATGACTAAAAGCTTGGTCTACGTTTAACCAATATATCTACTATTTCAGGGTTAGCTAGCAGGTGGAATCATGTTGCCTCATATTTTCAAGTACTATTTTTATAGTTTTCAAAAGACAAACAAAATTGGAGCTAATCGTCTATTTGCTTCAAATGTAAATTTGCAGAAGGCCATAAATAATTCTGATTTTTTCCCATATAAATCAATCATGTCAATTGCTTCTCCTTAATTACCAGTGAAGCTATTTTGCAATCATGAACGTAGATGATTATATAAGATACTTTTGTATATTGATCCAATAATTTGAGTTTTGATTGATTGTATCTAGGATTATTGATGGGAAACTGACAGACCTTATGCCTAGACAAGATGAATTATAGTGGACTTCCCAGAACTGGCATCCACATCTTTTTTATTTATAATAGCTATCGTGAAGACATGTGAAATGGAATTCACACATGTTTTTCTTAGCCATCGATCTCATGTTATGATGGCATTTGCACCTAAAATAATTGAGAAAATTCTCTCCATTTCCACAGGACTTAGCTCTGTTTTTCTTCAGTCAATTTCACAAGTAGGGTGGGATAATGTTTTACACTGATATCTGATTGCATAATTCGTATGAACCTATTACCACTTAAAATTCCCGTGGTACCAAAACATTCTGTGTGTGTGCGCATGTACGGAGGTCTTCATTAGGGAATGCTCTGGGCAATATTTCAACGTCATCATTTTGAACGTTTAGTATATGCTACTATTCTCTGTGCAGCAGAAAGCATAAAAGGCAGAATGATGGCACATGTTCCTCCGAAACCATTTTCTCCAGTATGAGAATTACAGTGAATAAACACAGTAGCATGAGCCAAAGAGAAAAATGTTTGCCAGAGTGAAATAGAGGTATGGATGGTCGAAATTTAGAGCCTGGTAGGAGAGTCAAGGACACATCAGTGTCTGCAGGCTGAGACTTCAGCTTTCTTGGATCCCTTTCTCCCTGAAAAGAAAGTATTAAAAATTGTATTTGATGACCACCTTGATATAAAGATAAATTGAGTTCCTGATTGACTATGACATGAGCCTAGGTATTTGTTTCCTGAAATGAGATTACTCTTGGGAGTTCAACGTCTGGAGGGTATTTTATTATCGGAGACAGTGTGCTGAGGGGCAGAAAAAAGCTGCAACAGTGAGTGCCCAGTGCAGGCAAAGAATGGGGTTATTTTCCACCTGCCTCTTACAAACAACACTTATGCAATAGCATGGCTGCCTGAAAAAACACTGGGGTTCATGAACACCCAAGAGGCCTACAGAAATGGCAGGAAACGGGCACCTGCGTGGCTCAGTCAGTTAAGCGTCCAACTCTTGATTTCCACTCAGGTCGTCATCTCAGGGTCGTGGGATGGAGCCCTGAGTTAGGGTCTGTGTTCAGCAGGGAGTCTGCTCAAAGATTCTCTCTCCCTCTCTCTCTGCTGCTCCCTCGCTCATGCTGTCTCTCTCAAATAAAATAAATATATCTTAAAAAAAAAAAAGAACAGGAAAATCCAATACCCAGTGGCAAACATTTTTAAGTAGGCTCCACACCCATCGTGGGGCTTGAACTTACAGCCCTGAGATCAGGAGTTGCTTGTTCTGCTGGCTGAGCCAGCCAGGTGCCCCCAAAAGTTATTTATTTTAAATTAACTATTGCTCATATCATATTTCCTAGATGTTTCATTGGTTCAGCTCATATGGATTGATTCTCTATACACCATATGTAAACAAAAACTGTTTTGATATGTAAGAAAGGACATACTGCTCTTGGTATTTGGTAGCTAAAAGCAAGTGTCCTAATGTACCTTAGTCAAGCAGCCAAAAAAGAAGCACTTTCTAATGAGAAAGATCATAGGGACAACCCAAGGGCAAATTTTGTCCCCAGCCTCACCAAGTGGAATGTTATCACTATCCTCAGCCTTATCTCCAGACTCACTAAGATAACGCAACAAATTTCAAATCCAATTCCCATCTCTGGACAGTGTTTGGGTATTTCCTAATGGCACTGGATCATAATAAGAATTCCTTCTGGCTCCTTCATTGCTTTCATCCATACAGAGCGTTCATGCCAGCCAGTGTGTAGGACTCCGGTATTACACAGGACAACAAGCATCCTTTGCCTGAAATAAGGCCGTCATGTATTGAGCTCGGCAAGGGCTATTTAAAGAACTTGTATTTGCACTAGCAGAAATATGAAGAAAATTCTAACAGACGTGGGTCCTGGGGAGTTTGGGGAGAAGACACATTTGTAGGTGAAGCTGAAATCTCTCAGTGATGTTGAGTGCTAGATTTCTCTCTGGATAGAGACGAAATGTCAAGAATAAAGAATGTTTCTGATGGTCAGTTCCAAAGGATTAAACCTTTCCTCATTGCTCCTAATACCATTTTTTATTATGATAAATATGTGTAAACAATGTGCATTATTAAAACAGCAGAGTAAGGACTGCTGCTTCCAAACAGGTTATAATAAGAGACACCAGATTTTAGTCATAGCCAAAAGGAAAAGAAATCAGATAAAAAAAATACACATATTATATAAAAAATAATAGTATATAATAATTATAATAATATAATAGATATATTTATATCTCCTGACTTAAACAGATACTGTAGACTGTGATAGAAACATCAGATGAAAATGCAGTTAGTTGCATAAGTTGGAAACTAAATGTAAGTGTGTATCAACATAAGATAAATGTGTATCAGAAACACCCCAGCCTCCAACATCCTTAGGATCACGTAAAAATCATCCTTAACAAGGAAAAATATAAGCCGTATGACAGTGACTCTAATATGCTATTTTGGATTAAAAAAAATAATTAGATTTTTGAGGAGAAAAATTAGTTGTTGTAATAATTTCAAAAATAATTACAATTCCATCTGTGCTGAAATGTGCAGTGACCTTTCCAATTAGGAATATAAATTTGTTCTTCTGTTCTATTATTTTTTAAATCAGAATATAAATTGTAAACTTATTCATATGAAGATATAACTGAATTCAGGTTGTATTGCTAAAAAGTTTTGAATTGTGGTTAAGCGTGTTGTACAGAATCGACTCTGAAATTCAGAGACTGTTGCTCAGTAAAGTCGCATGAGTAAATACAACTCAAACATAACTACAGTTATAAGCAAGACTCCTCATGGGAGAAAATGTCCCTGCACCTTGACATACAGGAATTAATGTTACTTGAGTATCCAGGAGGAAGAGTGGAAGGTTCTCGTTCCTTGGTATGTCCTGAAACATCTTCCTTACTCTGGTAATTGCATAGTTTACTCTTTCCCACGAAGCAATGCTTTCTAGAAACACACAGACCCATGTCGATGTGCCAAAGTGAAGCTAGTAGAAGCTGCTGGCACATCTTGCTAAACGCATTTGCATTAATCACGGCTCTCACTGCCTGTCCTGATCATTCTGTTTATCAGGAGGTCTGATAATTGCTTTTCTTGAGATTCAAGAATTAGCTGCTAAACTTCAAAATGGCGGGATAAAATGAGCTTTCGAAACTAGGAAGGGAAAGGGACCTTCTTGGTAAAATGAATCTAACACAATATTACAGGGAAGTTTTACTTTAATGGTGATATATTAGGATTATTCCCTATAAATCAAGAACAAGACAATATGCCCTTTGTGACAGTTCTATTCATCATGGAATTGGAAGTGCTACCAGTGCACGAATTGCAAGAGAAGTGAGAGGAGCAGCTAATATTGACAGATGTTACCAATTAAGTATTTTTTTTACACAGATAGATTCATAAATACAACAAAATAATTTTAAAAGTATTCTCAGTAACAGATCAGTGCACACATATGAATAGCATTCATTTACACCAGATCCCAAGTGTGACTGTTTGTTCAAAAATTCCAATCCCAATGGAAATAAATCTATAAATTCTTNATTTTAAAAGTATTCTCAGTAACAGATCAGTGCACACATATGAATAGCATTCATTTACACCAGATCCCAAGTATGACTGTTGTTTGTTCAAAAATTCCAATCCCAATGGAAATAAATCTATAAATTCTAAGAAACACATGGAATAAAAAGTAAGCAAGAACTCTATGTGAAACAAAAGTTTAGGACCGACATGAAATAACATCTAAATCAATTGAGATAGATCAGTCTTTGGTATGTGGTAGACTCAGTAAGGGAAATATGTCAGTTCTTCAAATTTACATAGAAGGTGACAATTCTGCACCAAGTTCATTTAAAATTCTAACGTATTCTAACTATCCTTTCTTGACTTAACAAATTGTACCTAAATGTGCATATAGAAATATAACGGGCAAAGAAAAGCCCAACAGAATTTTGAAGAAGATTGGGGTCAATCGTTATGATGTCTGCCCCTGGACGCCGAAACTTAAGAGTTGTCACGCTTAGATTCGGACATATGACAGTTTTCATCTTACAAGTTTGCCCATCAGGAAGCCGGTGAAAGCTATGCCACGTACGAGATAAATAATGAGAGTATCACTGTTCTTGTAAGCTTGACTTTTGCTTTCAGCTTTATTTGAAAGATATCATTATCAGTGACTTAATCAGACAGCACTTGACTTCTTTGAAATAATACCAAGTTCAGGCGTTTGGAGAATGCAGTGCTCAAAAACGTCATTCCGCCCCCCGGATCTTGCCCAAGTGTCCTTCTCCATCATCCCACAGCTGGGATTTTCGGCTTAGAGTTCCAAGAAGGCTGTTGTGTGTAAACGAGCAGTGTTGTCGGTACCGGCAGGAGGAAAAGGAGTCAAACCCTTGAGTCTGCAAGATCCTTCTGTTAGGAGGGCAATGGTTTTATTCTGGAAACCCACCCGGCTGACTTGAGGCCACATAGAATTTTCTAGAACTGCAAACCTTAGCTACCTCTAGCTGCAGAAGCATAGGGAGAGAAAAGGACATGCAGCTGGGAACACCCATCATTCTGAACACCTCGAAGACCTGTGGGGAAGAAGAGCACGGACACAGGGGTGTCAGGTAGCAGCATTGCTACAGCTGGTGATATGGGGGAAGCATCTGGAAGGAGAATCTCTGTGGTGCATTAATTAATTAAATTCCAAATGAAAGTAAAACTTGAGCGTGAAAAGCAGAGACTTCAGACTTTCAGACGAAAACACGGGGAGTCTGCATCTCCCTCTCCTTTGACCCTCCCCCTCACTCGTGCTCTCTCGCTCGCTCTCTCAAATAAATACAATCTTTAAAAAAAAGAAAAGAAGAGAAAACATTGGAAAACGTCTTGGTATTGCCATAGAAAATAATGTCTTAAGCCAGATACTGAGACATCTTCTATAAAAGCATAGATAGGTAAACATGACTATATCAAAATACACATATTTTGTAAAACAAAAACACCGTAATTACTTGGAGAAAAAACAACAACAACTCTGGCATTAAGCCACTGGGCTTTTCCTACTTTGGTGATTGAATACCTTAGAGAAATTTTCATTCGGGTTGGAAAAATAGATGAATTCATGGCATGATTTATCATAGAATACACTCAGCAAAGACTGTCGTAATGCATTAATATGTAAGCTTCTCTATTTTGTCTTTTTATAGCTGTTTAAATGCCCATACCTGATTGAATTACATTTATTTGATTTTTTTTTAATACGGCAAAGAATGAGTCATAACTGTAGAAATGTAGCCCATTGTGTCCAAGTAAATTTGGCTAAGGAAACATAGCATCGTCCTTGTGAGGAATCATTTTACTTTTTCCTTTCGAACAACTCCGTATAAATATCTCAGGTGAAATTCAATATTTCTCATTTCCGAGGCATGCCCATAAAAGAGGGAAAGGCAATTTGTAGATGCAATTATGTATTATGTGGGAACAACTAGACCTAGCCACGTCTCAAAATTGAATAATTTGGGGGATTCTCGCAAAGGGAAATAAAACACTGGCAAAAACTGATTTGGGAGTCTATATCATAGAAGAGGTCGTATTTTTTACCTTCAAGAAAATTTTCTCTGGTGTGTATTTGCTAGTAAAGTTTCAGCGTTAGGATCGACACAGCAAAATACAGTCCTGCCCAAATCCAAGCATTCTTCAAGAGATTGATTCATGATCCAGGGAATCATTAATAGTGGGGGCTGGCTGTTATAAGCTTAATGGAAAAGCATGAGAGGCATAGCCGGCATGGTATTAGCTGTAAATAATAATACACAAATGTAATTTTATGAAATAAGATGAAAATTGACAGGGAGACAAACCATAAGAGACTCCTACCTCTAGGAAACAAACTGAGGGTTGCTGGAGGGGAGGAGGCTACAGGGATGGGGTAACTGGGTGAGGGTCATGAAGGGGGGCTCTTGAAGGAATGAGCACTGGGTGTTGTATGCAATTGATGCGTGCCTAAATTCTACCTCTGAAACTAATTTAAAATATTATTCAATTTTGGGATTCTAGCCCTCGAAACACTTGGGTATGTCGTAGGGGGTTAATAATGGCTTCTTGAATATCTAATTAAAATATCAAAAGAATAGTAATTTCCAAAAAAAATACATATATGCAAATGTCACTTTAGCCCGCATTTGCTGCTGGTAAACAGAATAATACTTTTGCTGTTGCATATTGAACAAGAATCTGTGGGAAAGAATACGGCAAATTACAGAAAGAATAAGTGGTATCCAGTGTGATGACTTGAGGGGAGCTTTCCGTGTTGCAACATTGCAAAGGTGTTTGAACACAGCATTGGCTGCCCATCCTGTTAACGTGGTACTTCTGTTGTCGGAGGGGAATTCTTTCCATGAACATATTACTGAGCTTTGGGAATACTCATTTTAAATGCTGGGTGAAAGAATGGTGATCATGTCATCGGTGTAACAAGAAGTGATGATTTGGGGTGTCGTGGATGATTTCTGAGTGGAGAATACAGACATGCTTCCCTACCTGGAGAATATTGAAACGGCAGATGGTACAGACTGTGGTCCCTGACTGCGCCCCGTCACTGCCCCCCATTCCCTGGACCCAAACCTGCAGCCCGTTGTGCCTGGCCCCCTGAGATGCACACTTCGTCTTTCTGCACCTTGTTCTTTGCTCCCAGAGCCTGAGCCCATGCTCCAGCTCAGAGGGCTTCTCTGCCCTCTGGTTTCTGATTCGGTTGGGCCAGCAGAGGTCGGAGGGTTGGGGAGAGCACAATCTCTGCTCCTGCAGCCTCTGCTCCCAGACTGCTTCTTTTTTTTTTTTTAATAATAATTTTTTATTATGTTATGTTAGTCACCATACAGTACATCCCTAGTTTTTGATGTAAAGTTCCATGATTCATTGTTTGCGTATAACACCCAGTGCACCATGCAATACGTGCCGCCCTGACTACCCATCACCAGCCTATCCCATTCCCCCACCCTCCTCCCCTCTGAAGCCCTCAGTTTGTTTCTCATAGTCCATAGTCTCTCATGTTTCATTCCCCCTTCTGATTATCCCCATTTCTTTATCCCTTTCTTCCCCTACTGATCTTCCTAGTTCTTATGTTCCATAGATGAGAGAAATCATATGATAGTTGTCTTTCTCTGCTTGACTTATTTCACTTAGCATTATCTCCTCCAGTGCCGTCCATGTTGCAGCAAATGTTGAGAATTCGTTCTTTCTGATAGCTGAGTAATATTCCATTGTATATATGGACCACAGCTTCTTAATCCAGTCATCTGTTGAAGGGCATCTCGGCTCCTTCCATGATTTAGCTATTGTGGACAATGCTGCTATGAACATTGGGGTGCATATGGCCCTTCTCTTCACTACATCTGTATCTTTGGGGTAAATACCCAGTAGTGCAATTGCTGGATCATAGGGTAGCTCAATTTTTAACTTTTTAGTTAAAAGCCTGCTCTTAGGGCCGTTTGCCTCTCTGCCCCTTCTGGTTTCCACATCTTGCTGTTACTGATCCTGCGACTTTTTACTGGTTTTGTCCCCTTTACTCAACTGTCCTCAGTTACCCCCACGCAAGGGCGCCAGGGGCTCCCCTTCAACCCTCACTCAACACAGAGCAGGGAACAACATTCCCATTCCTGTTTCACCAACCCCCAAATTCCAGTGTGCAAACATAAGCAACTACACAAGTGTTTATGGCTCATTATTTCTTTGCACAAAGGATATGTTAGCATCCTATTTTTTCCTTGACTTATCTTCTTTAATGTTTAACATTTGTTTTCCTTAAGATATCCTGACCATCTTGTTGTAATGCTACGTAGACCAGTTCCTAAATATGGTTTTGTGTGTGGCAACCTAGATTTCCTTCTTACACACGGGGATGATTCACGGAGTATTTGATTCCATATAAAAATTGCAGCTGTAAATTACCTTGTGCAGATTTTTCACGGAAGTGTGGATGTGTATGCAAAATACTTTCCTAGCAGTGGGACTTCTGGGTCAATCGTAAATGCGTTTGTAAAGAGTTGCAGATACTTGGAAATCCTGCTTTGTAG
This sequence comes from Ailuropoda melanoleuca, assembly GCF_002007445.2. Lineage (NCBI taxonomy): Eukaryota > Metazoa > Chordata > Mammalia > Carnivora > Ursidae > Ailuropoda > Ailuropoda melanoleuca. The sequence continues at coordinate 2,909,892 of NC_048238.1, read as the reverse complement.
GAATTCAGTGGTAGCAGGTTGAGGTCCCTGTGGAAAGCGTGTGGGCATTTCAGACTTGTGAATAGAAGCGTGGGTCAGATTACACAGTTCAGCCAAAACTGATAGGTAAAAAAATGACCTTGGTATGCTTTTAATTCTTAAAGTCTCTTTTGATTAATGGGTTGTGCATGTTTCATATAACTAATAATAATGTATATTTCCCTTTTTATCAACTCCGGGTAATTTTCATTACCCTTCTTTTAGATTTCTAACAGATCTTTATATATTCGGAAGTTAGCCCTTTGTGATGTCATTTGCAAAAATTTTCCCAGAGTGTCCCTCTTTTGTTTTATGTATCTTTTGCTATAAAGACTATTGCAAAAATAGTTTTCGTCAAATTTATTGAGACTTCCCTGGCTATCGGATTTTGAGTTTATTTATTTATTTATTTTCAGAGATTTTATTTATTTATTTGACAGAGAGACAGCCAGCGAGAGAGGGAACACAAGCAGGGGGAGTGGGAGAGGAAGAAGCAGGCTCACAGCGGAGGAGCCTGATGTGGGGCTCGATCCCAGAACGCCGGGATCACGCCCTGAGCCGAAGGCAGACGCTTAACGACTGAGCCACCCAGGCGCCCCGGATTTTGAGTTTTAATCCAGGGATTTTCGGAGTGCCTGCCTGGTTCAGTCACTGGAACATGCAAATCTTGATCTTGGGGTCTCTTCAGCATAAAATCTTTTAAAAAAAAGGAAATTAAGGCTTTTCCGCAAGAAGATTCACTAATCATCTATATAAAATAAACACACATACTCTATTTAGAAAACTATGACATGACTGGTGTATAATATGCAATATTACATATTATGCATGTAATATTATGCATATAATTATTACATGATTAGAATCCTATAATTACAATAAATTTTTGTCAGGCATCAGTTGTCTACCTGTAAACAAACCTTTCAACTGAGCTATATATTTGAGGTGCAAACATGCTTATTTGGGGCTGCCTATAAAATTAAGAAAAATAGTGTCTATCCCGTTTTTTTAAATGCAGCAATATTTTTATGAACATTAAATTTCTTATAACTGTGGCATAATTTCCTTCACAGACACATCATTGAACATTTCTTTCTGTTGGCTGCATTCTCTCCCCAGTTTGACCCACAGTGTGTTTCTCTTCCAATTTGGGTCCTCAGAGAGCTCAGGAAGTGGCTTTCTTACCAGGAGCTTCTGAAGAGCTTGTCCCTTTTTATGGCGGTCGAATCAGAGTGGAGAGCAAAGGAGACGCACAAAAGAACATTTTCCAATATCAAGCCCTTGAGCGCTGGATGGCGGACAATTGGCTGATTCGATTTGTGTCTACTGTGAAACCTGGGGCAATAATAGGGCTGTATTTATGTTCCCTTAATAGCTTTTAGGAATCGTAGTTTATGAAGAGCCTCATATCTGTGTTTTGATGTCCCGGTAGAACATCTGATAAACCATTGATGAAAACGTTTTAAAACGTTGTTTTAAAAACCAAATTGGATTATTTGCGTAATGCAGCCTTGCTCGGAGGAACATCTGAGTCGGTGTAAAGTTCCCTAGTAGATCACCCCATATAATGGTCTAGCCATATGTCACCCCAAGACACTATTACCTCTAATTCTGGACACCCACAGCCTATACGTACACTTACACTGAGCCCTTGTGTCGGGTAGGATTGTGTTCTCTGTGACTTTATGCATTACATCAGCAACAGATTCATTGGTGCAGATAACCCCTGAGAATCCGTTGTTCTGGGAACGAATTTTACAAGATACAGGGCGGGGTGTGATTGATAAGCACAACCTTGAGTTTGTCAAACAGCAGAACCCCCAAAATGAACATGTGTGGTCTAGTTGCATTAGCCTAGACATGGTCTAGTTACCTCGCCATGCAAATCTTGCAGGGATATTTCATGTTATTTAAAGATTTTATGTATTTGAGAGAGAGCAAGAGAGCAGGAGTGGAGAGAGGGGCAGAGGGAGAGAGAGAAGCAGACTCCCTGAGCAGGGAGCCTGACATGGGGCACCCTGACCTGACCCCAAGGCAGACACTTAACAGACTGAGCCATGCAGGCACCTCCTTGCAGGGATATTTTAAATAAGTGTGTCCCATTCCACGAGTATCCCACTCACTTAGACAGTAACCCTCAAACACTGACAGTTGCAAAATGCATGAGTGGTGCTTGCCTTCTTTCTATCTGCTGATACAGTAACAGAAACTAGCATTCCAACTAGGAAATAAAGCCAGTGCCCTTGATCCAAGAACCAGGGGAAGTGGGTCCAGTTATAAACGCAAAGGAGCCTTGTTTTCGCGGGATGTCTAGAACAGAGTTTCCCAACCTCGAGTAACTGAACCTCATAAACCCCAAAGCCCACCACACACCTAGTGACTTGGAATGTCCATCATTCAGAGCTCTACCAGCATGCCTGATGGTCACCAAGCTTCGTAAACCGAGGTTTTGCACACTCAGTAACCATGTCACTTTGAATGCAGTAACTTAGGTTGGTCTCTGAAGCAGCTGATACCCTGGGGAGCTCTTGAATCTTTCTGTGAATGTGTGTGCAGATTTCACGCCAATATTTTATCTTACCCTAACAATCTAGAAATGAAAGCACACAACAGTCTCAACTTCTCACATAACTTAATTGTCTCCATCCGTTGGCTCTGCATTGGGCTTCTGCCTGCCTTGAGTGGTGAGAAAGTTCATCTACTTTTTGGGACCCGTCCGTGGCATCCGTCTGAGTTACACCCTGAATGACAGCTTTTTGGAAAGCTAGATTCTGTTCTAAAGAACGTTTCCATGGCCTTATCAAAAGGCAAATGTGTGCGTCTTCTCTGTGGGGAGGCTGAGATACACCCGTGTCAGATATAAAATCTAGACCTACAGCACACGCTTGAAAGGTTTGAAAGTGTCTAAGAGTCTAAGTGTGGAGGTTTTGGGATTATAACAACCACGGTGAAATACAGTCGGTTTAATGCCATCTTTTATGGAATATATGTGGATATATATTCATCTTTGGTGAATTTCTGGAGGCAAGTATTTCGTCCTTATTGTACTTTATTTGAAGGAAATAGTTGCAGCCAGACATTGTTTTCGGATATTAAAGTCACCCCCCGCCTCCCCAGAAAAACTAAGGATGAGAGAAATATTCTAAGCCCGAGGTTGGCATGTACACCATCCCATTGGCCAAATCCATCCTGCCAACTGTCTTTGCAAATAAAATCACGAGGCAACACGCTCATCCCCTTTCATTCATTAATGTCTGTCCCTACTTTGCGATAGGATCTGCACTTTCAGGAGAGACAATATATCCCACAATCCTCATCCAAAGTTACTATCTGGCCCTTTAGAGGAAACAAACAAAACATGCTGACCCCTGTTCTGAGCACTGAAACTTAACAGATACATAGACACCGTTTCTCCTCCCCATGGTGTTACATCACAAACAATGCAATGATGCACCTGTTTCAATTAATGTAGGTTACAAAAAGGTGTATAACTAATTTAACAAGTCACATGTTTTACTTCATTGCTGTGTATTTATTAATAAACCTATTTTGATACCATATGGCATATGTGGAAGTTGCTAAGGGACTAGATCGTAAACATTGTCTAAGAAAAAAATTGCAAGTATGTGCCATGATGGATGTTAACTAGACTTAGACTAGGTGATCATTTGGTAGCATATATAAATATCGAATTATTGTGTTGTACACCTGAAACTAATGAGACATTATAGGCTTTCGTAAGGGGGATGAAAGCAGAAATTGGAAAACCAATGAGACAGACACAGGCCAGGAAGAAGGTTGAACAGAGGCTTTAGGCAGAAACAGTGGGTTTGGTGAGAAGTGAGAAATTGGCATACAGCCTAAGAATCATCCACCTGGCCTCAATCGGAGAAACGGCTACACATTTGTGAATTCAGCTGCTATCTTTTGGACATAGTTATGTACACATGAGTCCCGTTGTTTTATATATATGAGCATTCTTCTCATCTATGTCAGTACATATCCCAATTTTAACTGCTTTTATATTAAATACAAAACTATTTTCTCTGGTATCCTGTGCCAGATGAATGTCTAAAGACTCTTCCATGACGTAATTGTGGCGAATTCACATACAAAATTCCTTATCATTCCATTTCTAAAGTTTTACCTTGTTTTCTGTCAGCCATTCCCACACACACACACTGAAAGGATTATGGATAAATCTAGTTTTTAGATCCTCTTTCCAAAATTTGCACCAGTTCCTCATGACAGAATGAATTGGAATTACTTGGTTAAACATCCGAGCGATAAAACACGTTTTTGCTGCATATTTTGACATTGCTCTTCACAGTACTATCTGAGAATTCCCATTTTTATCTTCGATAAAATGGAAACAGTACTTTACATTCAAAGAGAAAATGCTACAGAAAAAGTTAATAGTCTCGTCAACCTGGAAAAGGAAATGGTGAACACATTTAGAGGCAAATTCTGTTGATGTGTGAAATCAGCAACCCACTGAATTTCTCATTGTTTACCTGGGTTGGGGGTGGCAGAGACTGGGGAGGAAATATGTATTTGCCTTGAAAGAAACTTTTACCTTTCTTTAAGCAATACGAAGTCGGTGAATAAATCAGAGTCCTTTGTAGTTATGATTCGTTGCCTCTCAACGGTTGTATATTAATTCGTGATTGGTACCATTCAACTTATATACTCTGATTTAAACTTGATTTCACACTCTCCCTTCCGCGGTGTGTATGTGTTCTGTGAACATTTAGTGAACTAAGAAAGCTCGTATTTCAAGAACACCTAGGTTGGTTTTTGGAAAGTTTTAAACCCTCTTCTTACTTGCAACTGTACCAGCAGCACAGTTTTGTTTTGTTTGTTTTTAATTATAAAATGAATAACCTTACATTCCAAGCTGGTAGGAATAGAATGTGAATAATCTAAATTATGCTGGGGACTTTATGGTCTTTCAGTTACTCGTCAGACACCTGCCCCAGGGATGATTCTATTCGGTTTTGAAGGCACCAGATATGAACAAATGCCTGCCATCACTGTGCACGAGGTTGTAGAAATAAACAATGCATGAATTAGTCTGGGTGTTTTGGAGAAACAACGGATCTATGTCTATGTGTATGCACATCTCTTTCTGTGTCTGTGTCTATAGACTGCATAGACTTGCCCGCTTACGTTATTTCAAAGATGAGCAATCCAGTTGTACTGCACTAGTTCTCTAGGGGAACAGAACCAACAAGGAAGTGTTAGATATAAATATAATACATTTATTTTCTTATTATGAAGAATTGGCTCATGTGGCTAGGAGGCTAACAAATCCCAGGATCTGTGATCAGCCAGCTGGAGACCCAGGACAGCCAATAGAATAGTCCCATCCAGAGCCCAAAGGCTGAGAACCAGGTCAGCCAATGGAAAATGAGTTGCAGTGTGATTCCGAGTCCAAAGGCATCCAGAGACTGAGAATCATGTTTTACCAGATGTCTGGGCACCTTCTAGCCCAGTGAAGCTGATACATAACAAATCTTGATGGGTGAAGTATTGAGCTAGCTAGATAGATAAATATGATGGATGGATGGATGGATGGATGGATGGATGGATGGATGGACAGACAGAAGGATGGATAGATGGATGGACGGATAGGTAGAGTTGATGAATTTATAGATGATAGATAGATAGATAGATAGATAGATAGATAGATAGATAGATAGATGATAGATAGATATGATGGATGGATGGATGGATGGATAGATGGATGGATGGATGGTTGGATGAATGGATGAATTGATGGATAGATTTGATGGAGATAGATAGATAGATAGATAGATAGATAGATAGATAGACAGATAGATATGATGGATGGATGGATGGATGGATGGAGGAATGGATGAATTGATGGATAGATTTGATGGATATAGATAGATAGATACATAGATACATATAGATAAATAGATAGATGATAGATAGATAGATGATAGATAGATAGATAGATAGATAGATAGATAATAGATAAATATGATGGATGGTGGGTGGATGGATAGACAGATGGGTGGGAGCAATGTGAAGATGCTACATTTCACCACACAGTACACTTAAAAAATGGTTAAAATGGCAAATTTTATCTTATGCATATCTTACCACAATTAAGGGGCACCTGGGTGGCTCAGTTGATTGAGCGTCCGACTCTTGACTTCAGCTCAGGTCACGATCCCAGGGTCCTGGGATTGAGCCCCATGTCGGGCTCCCTGCTCAGTAGGGAGTCTGCTTCAGATTCTCTCTCTCCCTCTGTTCCCCTCCTCCACTTTCTTCCTAAAATAAATAAATAAATATTCTTTTAAAAATAAGGGACAAAAAGAGAACATATCTGCAACTCACATAACCCAAGACCCTCATGCAGAAAATATAAAGAAGTAACCTGCTTTATAAACATGTGTAATATATTAACAATACAAACTAGTCACATAGTATCTTATATATGTATGTATGCCATACATATTTTATTACTAAATTACAGTTCATAACTATCATGTCATATATTATTCCAGTAGATATAATTATTGTTCTTAAATAGTGAGTGAACTGAAAAATTGATTGATCAAAGCTGCTATGGAATATCATTATACACTCAACCAAACCACATTAAAAAAGATACAGAGTTTTTAGTGTGGATTAGGACACGGGATCATTGTAATTCTTACACATTTCATGCAGAATATAAATTTCTATGAGCAGTCTGGAAATCTGCCTTGGCAGTGTCGTTTAAACTAAATTTGCACCAGCCTGTGACTCATCATTGCTCTCCTGTGTCTATACCCCCACAGAACACTGGGACCTGTGCGCTCGGCTCCGGTGTATGTGTATTTATAGCATCACCGTAATAGCCAATCCACATGTCCATCAGTGTTTGAATCTGCAAATGCACTGGGTTCTCTAGGGCCCAGAAGTCAATGAGCATAACCATGAGCACAATAAGCCAAACACAACATAAAGCGTCCTTCCAATTTACTTATATAAATATCAGATATAGGGGCGCCTGGCTCAGTTGGTTGAGTGTCTGCCTTCGGCTCAGGTCGTCATCCCAGGGTCCTGGGATCGAGCCCCAGGTCGGGCTCCCTGCTCAGCGGGGAGTCTGCTGCTCCCTCTGCCTGTGCTCTTGTACTCTTGCACTCTCTCACTCCCTCTCAGATGCATAAATAAAATCTTAAAAATAAATAACTATCAAATACAGCAAAACAGATCTTTGCTGGTAAAGTGTAGACATTCTGCAGAAGAAAGGGCAGGCTTTGGTGAGAAGGGCCATGCTTTCTAGCGTGCATGAAATACTCCATTTCTTAATCGGCGGCACAGGGCGTGTTCACTTCTGATGATCCCATAATCCACACAGTTTTCATTTGTGTGCTTTACCGCACAGATCTGAACTTCCGTGAAAAAGTTTTCAAAATGTATGTAGATAATATTATCCTTTAAATTTATATCTCATATATTCATAAATGTGTATGAATATATAGATATCCATAAGTATATACACATATATACACACATATATATACATTTAAACATCTATAAGTATATGCAAATAGAAATGCCTGATGAACCCAGAAATGCGAACCGTATATTTTAAGTCAATATAATGCATAAATTTATATATCTATGAAACATATGCTAAAGAGGTGTTGATCTTATTATATTAATATTAATTAAATTGATATTAATTTCCTTTTAACTGGGTTGAAGATTAATTTCTCAATACTGATATGTAGCAAATTAACACAACTTTAGTGCCGTACAACAACGCAGATTTGTTCTTACAATCCTGGAGGTCCGAGTCTAACATGTAGGTTTTGACAGGGCTGTGTTCCTTCTGGGAGCTTCTGGGCAGAATTCATCCCTTGCCTATTTCAGCTCCTGAGACTGCCCACACCCCACGGCTCCCGGCCTCTTCCTCGCCTCACTCCAGCCTCTTCTCTTCTTAGATGCCCTACTGCAAACCCTGATATATTCCCACTTTCCTTCTCTGAGCACCTCTGTGCTTACATTGGATCCACCAGATAATCCAAGATAATCGACCCCTCCCCAGGTCCTTAACTTCATCTTCCCTGCAAAGTTTTAAAAAAAATTAAGTAAGTAAAATATTCACATATGCTATAAATAAAGGCAGAGATGTTTTTTTTTTTTTAAGATTTTATTTATCCATTCGACAAAGATAGAGACAGCCAGCGAGAGAGGGAACACAAGCAGGGGGAGTGGGAGAGGAAGAAGCAGGCTCATAGCAGAGGAGCCTGATGTGGGGCTCGATCCCATAACGCCAGGATCACGCCCTGAGCCGAACGCAGACGGTTAACCGCTGTGCCACCCAGGCGCCCCAGAGATGTGTTTTTAAAGCTGTGTCATGGACTCATCCTTTTGCAATGGCAGGGTCATGAGCAATCTCCTTTTTTCTCTAATCCCATCTTTGTGATGTGGTTTCTACCAGAACCTCGAAAAGTGTTCAACAACTTCTGTTGCTCTGGGAGTATAATAACCCGGCCTCCAAAAAACACTTTCCTTCTAACAGTAATTAAGTAGATCGACATTTAATGTGTTCACGCTCAAAGATAAGAATGAGTTCCAGGATCATTGAATCTCCATGTACTCTACAAATCATTTCCATTACAAAATCCTATTTTTCCATGTGTAAATTTGTTTTTCTTATTCCTCTAACTCCTAAGCACATTTTTCATGGGATTGACCATAGTTGGATGAAACCATCAATTGCTTGTCTTAAATTACTGAACGAAGAACGGATCTGGGGGGAAAAAATAGAAAGCCCGCATGTTCTTCATAATTCGGAGTTCATCTGGGACACGTGTGGACATATGTGTGATTTGGACTAACCTTGTAATACTTAATCATTTTCTAATGTCAGTTTCTTTACTACCCACCAATCGTTACTCTTGGGCGAAGCTGGCAGATGGTGAGTCCATATGCCATGTATTAAAAATATGCTCTCAGAACCATTGCTTTTAAATATGAGACCATTTCTGGTGTTTTTTTTTTTTTTTAACTTTTTTGGGTCATGATTAAAGATACTATAAGGCTGAGAGCAAGACAGAGTCAGCAAGAAAAGGTATAACTTCCCAGCCATCTTGAGACCTCACCTGAAATTGTTTGGACCTATCCAAAAGTCTTCAGGCACTTTTGTTGGGTGGGAGAGGATCCTTTCATCTCCCTCATGTACAGGCCACGAGGCATGAACTTTAGGATCTGGAGGAATAGCTGGAGGTGGGTGAGTTCCAGGCAGACAGATGTCTCCAACTGGCTTATAGGATTGGGATCCTGCCTGTGGCCAGCCCTATTCCTATGGAGAAAGAAAGACTAAAATAGAAGAGGGGAATCTAGCTATCAGACACCTTAAGGACCAGGCATCAAGGAAAAATAAAACATCTCTTAGCTTATAGATCTAGTTAACAAATAATTTCACACACCGACTCTCTTCGTGCCATTGTGGAAATAAGGATATAGACCCCTCTCTAAAGGATCTCCTGGATTCATTTGCTTTATTCCATTTTTTTCTGCTACTCATCTCTCCACTGGAGTAGATTTTGTACAAGGCCCCTTGACCTCTACATAGGGAAATCCAGTAGAAAATTTTCGGTCCTTTTTGGCTTCTTGGTCAGTATTTCACACTCCCATCCACTCCCAGGAACTGGGGGCATCCACTTCCCTTGTCTTCAAAGACCCCTGTCTCCTGATTTTTCTCTGGTCTCTATATCTCTGCTCCCCCATGTGTTTTGAAGTTCCTTCCTGTCCTACCTGTACTTCAGGGGTTCTCTTCCATCCATAATGCAGCCTCCGAGGGCTGCTGCTTCTGATGTCTGCTTGGTGCTTCTTTCCTCTTACATCTTCACTGGAAAGGGCCAGCACCTCCAGCCTTGACCTCTCACTCACATTAGAGATGAGCATGAACCGCTCACTCAGCACGTCTTACCTTTCCGCCAGGTCACCTGTCATGGTTGTAATTTTATGCTTCTTTGCTTCTCGACCAGTGTCGGCCACACTACTCGACTAGGAGCTTCACAAAGGCAGCAAAATGTGTCCATCATGCTTATCTTGGATCTCTTATGACGTTGCCCACCAGACTCACAGACGTTGCTTAGTAAATGATTTGTTAGGGGTGCCTGGGTGGCACATTTGGTTGAGCATCCAACTCTTGGTTTAGGCTCAGGTCATGATCTCAGGGTGGTGAGGTTGAGCCCCCATGGGCTCTGCACTCAGCATGGAGTGTCCTTGAGATTCCCTCTCCCTCTGCCCCTCTTGCTTGTTCTCTCTCTCAAATAATAAATAAATATTTTTTTAAAAATAAGAAACAAATGATTTGCTAATATCGTTCCTATTTCACAGAGCCTCATGTAAGAAATTAGTTGCTTGATTGGTTAACTTTTTTATGTAAAGTTAGGAATCATGGTGGAGAATAACCTGTAAACAAAACCAGTGAATAAAGGGTCATGGTGCTGTGTAGGATGCATGCATAGTGAGTAAATAGGCCACAGGTGGTGGGACAGCATGTGGGTTACCCATGCCAAACAAGTCTGAAATTCTCTACAGACACCAACCAACTGGCTGTCCTACAGTTCCACTCACTTCTGACACTATCTACCTGGAGTTAGTGCAGACCCCACAGGTCAAGAGCTCAGTCCTACAAGATTGCCCCCCCTTCAGATACCAGTTGAAACAAGTGGATCTCCAGGGTACCCACAATGCTGTCCAATCTGCTACAAATTGGGGTCTCCATAACTCCCTCCTGGGTTTTTAATAATCATTACAGTGGCTCAGAGAACCCAGGGAAACACTTTGCTTATCACTCATGTATTATAAAGGATATTACAAAGAGTAAAATAAACTGTCAGATGAAAAGGTAGAAAGGGTGAGTTTTGGAGATTGGGACACACCACCAACGAGAAATCACCAACATACCTTGCGAAGTGCCTGCGCCTTTTTGCATTCCCACCAGCAACAAATGCGAGGTCTTGTTGCTCCACAGTCTTGTTCAGAAAATAGTTCTTTTTATGTATATCGTGATTATTTAGGCAGGGTCCTTTGGTGTTGCATGCTACATCTTATGTACCACATTCTCCACTCATGGATACGAGAGCTGTATGAAGGCAACCAGTACAAACTCACGTGGTCTTCAGCTCAGTACCATTTCCATGTTGTCGGTATTCACAAGTGTCCCACCTCCCAATTGCAGTTGACCCCTGAACAACGTGGGTGTGAACTGTGCAGGTCCACTTATATGTGGATTTTTTTCAATTAATACAATACAGTACTGTAAATGCATTTTCTTTATGATTTTTTAAACATTATCTTTTGTCACTTACTTTACTGTACGGATACAGATAGAATACATGCAACATACAAACTGTGTGTTAATCGACTGTTTATGTCATCAACCAACAGTGGGCTATTGTAGTTAAATATGGAGGGAATCAAAATTTGTACGTAGATTTCCGACTGCTCCAGGGTTGGTGTCCTGTCTTTCAAGGGTCATGTGTACTTATATCCAAGATAATAACACCTTTGAATTCTTGATGCCTCTCAATGCCACTTAGACAAGTGTCCTAACTCACTTATCAAGGGAGTACTTGAACCACAGTAACCCAACTGGACTAGTTGGGTCCAGTCTTCTTGAGTCATGTGATCTCAAAGGCATCCATTGCCCAAGGCACTTGGCCCCTACTGTGAAATCACACATTTTGGAAATTCCACATTATAGTCCTCATTATAAGTTCATCCTTCTCCATACATCGTAAAAATGATAAACAGAAGGGGCATCTGGCTGACTCAGTTGGAAGAGTGTGTGACTCTTGACCTCAGAGTCATGAGTTTGAGCCCCACACTGGGTGTAGAGATTACTTCACACACACACACACACACACACACACACACACACACAATTACAGATAGATACAAGTTCATAGTTTATCAAGACCTAAGAGTTGGCAATATCCCCTTTGAGATTATTGTCCTTGACTGGATTGACATTGTTATGTGTTATCCTCAAACATGAAGTGGTTTATAAAGCAACAAATTGGGGGCGCCTGGGTGGCACCGCGGTTAAGCGTCTGCCTTTGGCTCTGGGCGTGATCCCGGCGTTATGGGATCGAGCCCCACATCGGGCTCTTCTGCTATGAGCCTGCTTCTTCCTCTCCCACTCCCCCTGCTTGTGTTCCCTCTCTCGCTGGCTGTCTCTATCTCTGTCGAATGAATAAATAAATAAAATCTTATAAAGCAACAAATTGGCTACTCGAAGAGTTGATACTGGCACTGACGTTTAACTTTTTGTTCACTTTTATGGTGTGATTGCTGCTGGTTGGGCTGGTGTGGTGAAGGCGTGGATGGTAGAACCGTTTCAAACACAACTTGAATTCATGGGGGCAGAGACACTTCTAAGGGAAAAAGTCTATTAGTAATAATTTGCTACATTACTTTTTACCTTCCTTAAACATCGTTGAACACGTATCCACGTGTTCACTGCTCTGTCATGTAGAATACATTTTTACCAAATGGAAAAAATTAAAATTGATAAAAACGTGTATGATAGACACGAGTTGGAAAATATTCATAGGTAGGAGAAATTGATCCCAAAGTATTATCTAACCAAACCTGAATCAAATGTAATCACCACAGAAATATATGTTACGACCTGAAGATAAAAACACAATGTCAATGACTGAATCAAACACTTTTTATAATTAATTTCAAATAATACATTTATATTTTTATTAAAAATGAAAAAAACATTTAAATCAAAATATGTTTGGAATTGTAATAATCTGTCATGTATTTGATTATTGGGGACACTACAAAAGGTACATCTAAAAAACCTAATTGTTCGAGAAATACCTCATAGCTTTTTTCACTAGATGCAGAACGGTGTCTGGATAAGTAGCTTGTTAAACACAAGCAATGCTTTCAATTTTATTTACTGAGGTTGAAATGATGGGAAATGTGAATCAATATCTTCTTTAGGTTGTGTGGTTTCTGAGGTAATTGTCATTGATTGATCATTATCCATTTCATAATTGTGCGGACATTTTGCACTTTCTCAGAATTCATTTTAGCTTTGCTGCTTTGTTTGGTGATGTTTTGGTTTACATCCTCCCGCACTGAAAGGGTGTTCTAGTTCTTAGAGACATGCATTTGCACATATTTTATGAAATACAATGGGAGCATTTATTCTTTCGATTTGTGTGGACTTGTAATAATACAGAAAAATATAATGGACAGCACTTTGGTCCTGCTGCTATTTCTTAGCACAGTATAAATTATTTTTTGAGTGCAATAGAATGTTCCTCCAAATCCAGTAAGAGGTACCTTTTTCTTACAATTTCACAAGCTGGGTCTTATGACAAAATGAGTTGGTTTGATTGAAAGGAATGATGGCTTATATTCCAAAAAGAACCAAACTGAAAATTATGGACTATTTTCTGGAACAAAGGAAAAATACACAATATATGTCTTAATGTTGTGGAATTTGTTTATCTGCAAGAATTTTATCATCGTTCTTTCTCTCTAAGCAATGAAAGAATAAAATAAATATACTTTCACAGGTATTGTTGCTTGCATGTCAGCAATAAATACTAACTACTTGCTGGACAATCTGCTAAACTTTTTTAAAAATTTTTTGAGTGAAGCTTTTGCATTTTTTTAAATAATTTACATGTGAAAACTTTGGCAAGATAGAGGAATTTGTTAAGAAGCAATTTCCCTTTACACTGAGTGATCTTAACAAGAACAAAGAAAATATCGTGTAACCTTACCTTGTTTTAACAAGTTAAATTCCAGTTCAAAAAAATGTATCTATAATGTTGGTTTCATAAAGCAGAATAAAGAGAACCATAGTTGAAAATGTAAATGAAAATGTAGAAGCAAAAAATAATAAGAAGACATTTTTTCACCATGGGCACTAAAAAGGCCATAATGAACTGGAAGTACTGGTGATTTTAAGGTTCTCACTCCCATGTGCAAATGGAATAAAGGGAGCATGGTGGTCCCTGTATTGGGTGGTGCAAGGCTCTGTCTTTGGTGTCCATTTGGCTAAGCTAATACTACCCACTTGCCCATCAAAGGCTAGCCCACATGTTAATTGTGAAGGCATTTTGTCCGCGTTTAATGTCTGTGATATATTAAGTGTAAGTCAAGCCACTTACTCTAAAGTGAGCGAGACTCATACAATCACTTGAAAAGCTGTAAAGCAAAAACTGATGTTTCTCTGAGAAAGAATAAATTCTGCCTAAAGAGTATAGCCTCAGCTATTCCATCCTCCATTCCATCCTAATAGATTTCAGGCTTGCTTGCTTCCACAAATTGCATGAGCCAGTTCCTCAAAATTTGATAGATAGATGATTCATAGATAGATAAATGGTGATGATCAGTAGATACATAAGTAGGTAGAGAAATAGATATTATAAATTGATGACAGACATCTATAGATATGTAGACATGTGAAGATAAATGATAAATAGATGATGGACAGATAGACCTATGGATACATAGATATGGATAGATATACATAGATGACAGATGAGATAGATATGAAAGATATGATGGATAGATATGATGGATGAATAGATATGAGGGATGGTAGATAAAAAGATAGATAGAATGGATATAGGGAGATAGATGATAGATAGATAGATAGATAGATAGATAGATAGATAGATAGATAGATAGAATGGATATAGGGATAGATAGCTAGAGCTATCACGGATAGATAGACATGATGAATGATGGATGGATGGATAGGTAGATATGATAGATGGATAGATAGATGGTAGATGATAGATAGATAGATAGATAGATAGATAGATGATAGAATGGATATAGGGATAGATAGAGCTATCATGGATAGATAGATATGATGAATGATGGATGGATGGATAGGTAGATATGATAGATGGATAGATAGATGGTGGATGGATAGATGATAGATAGATAGATAGATAGATAGATAGAATGGATATAGGGATAGATAGAGCTATCATGGATAGATAGATATGATGAATGATGGATGGATGGATAGGTAGATATGATAGATGGATAGATAGATGGTGGATGGATAGATGATAGATAGATAGATAGATAGATAGATAGATAGATAGATAGATACGACAAATGCATAGATACATCCTACCGGTTCTCTTTCTCTGGAGAGAACCTTGACTGGTAAAGGTGGGACTAATCAACCCTGCGTGTCCCAAAGAGACAAGGCTGCCACTATGACCGGGAACACACCGTGTCTCATGCAGTTAAGCCCCGATGCTGTCAGATCTAGTGAACAAGCAAGTGGGTGAGGAAGATTGCCCAACTCAGGCAGGGCTTCCAGGGGTTCTGATCCCTCAGGACGCCACATCATCAGGGCACCCCCACAGTGGAAGACCCTGAGAACAAGCTGTGGGCACAGGGGTCATGCCATGAAGGGTGGCAGGAAACCAGGACAACTGTCAGGACTAGAGCTGATACACAAATGTGCTCTCCTCTGGGATTGTGTGGAGATGTGCTTAAAGCAAATTAAGAGTTAATTGGGATCAGAGGCCACATTTCACTGATCTCATCCAATGTGTATGTGTTCATTTTAGTTCCTGTTACCTTAAAAAAAACTGAAATGTATACAATTTTAAAGTATGGACAGATGGAAATATCACTTTCAAAATATTTCAATAATATTTTGAAATGGTGTATTGAGCAATGCTGTTGAAGCTGGCACAGCCTTTCGCAAAACATGTCCCTTGGAACTGGTATTAATACGAACCATATTTAGAAAGAAAAACTCACAGTAAGAACCACGGACACGATGGATTAAATACACTCACAGATACCACACGGGCATGCACGTGTAGATTTTCATAGTCCTTGTAAAGCTAATAGGAACATTTAGTCCATAAGGAGACATGATATGTATGTAGTGTAGGATTGTCAAAGGTTTTTACTGAGGTTTTTTTTTTCTTCCTGAGTATTCTAAGCATGAAACTCAGTGGCAACTGGTGAATTTTAATGCATTCTCCTAGCCATGTGTATATACAGCTCCCAGAGAATGACAGCTTTCCTTTGCCATTACTCTTTTTTCCCCCTTAAAAATAATCTTTACAATATCCAGTAGGGGCACAATCCATTAATTCATATATTCAGTAAATATTTATTTCAAGTTAGCCTTCCTGAATGGAACCAAGCTCCATCCCCACTTTCCTCCCATCTCCTGCATCATCACCAGCCTGGCCTGCAAACACCACCTCGCCTGATTCCACAAAGCCCACATTGTTCTTGACTCTGCCCTCAAGCCAATCTTCCTTTCTTCTCCTACCCTGGGACATCCTCTTTCTCTCCAAACCAACATCTGCATTTCAACGTTGCATTCGTTACTGATTGCATAGCATCTTACCTTTTCTTGCAAAGTGCTTTGTCAGTGGGTAGAAGCAACTCTCTTCACAAGCAAAGACCGTGGGTAACAGGTAGACACTTCCTAACAATATGCACGTAGACACCATACCTGCTGGAGGGACACAGCGTCCTGGGCGACGCTGCTGGCACGTATCGAGCGTCAAAATAAGTACACTTTAAAATCCCCCCAAATTAGATCCATGCACAAATAGCATTTTACTCTCTTTAAAATTTGTATGACAGAAATGATCTAGACACTGTTACTATTTGAGCAATTAGTGTTTTTATTACACCACGTACACTGATTGTTCTTTTGAAACAAACAAGCACAGAATGGTAACGACACATCAGGTAATTTGCTATTGCTAGGCAATTGTGTTGCACTGAGTATCAATTTTAAAAAAGGTGGGTTGGTAAATGAAGACTTTAGTAAGCCTTTGAAACAATGACTCAACAGTAAAACAGTACAAAATACTTGCAGAATGGTATGATGAATTAAAAATTCATTTTCCCATCTTCTTTCTTTCAGCTGACAGACTAGTGCCGAGTTCCACAATCTGAAAGGGTGCTTTGGTAAAAAAGAATCCTGAGTCAAATGGGGGTATTTACTGGGCTCAATGGGCACATAAATGTGCCATTTAACCACATTTCAAGTATTCTAGGCACAAAATGAACAGAGAAGCACTCTGATTTTTACCCCCACATTTGGTTCAATGTATTGCTAATCAAGATGCATTATTCAGCTCTCAATTTAAATGATTATCCATACACTCTGACGGTTCCCATTTAAGAATAATCATGCCTGATTTATATGTAAGGAGAAATAGATTGTTCTAGTGGAATTGTTGGTGCTTGAATTTTAACTCTAAAGAATAAAGGGCGGAATGTGGAGAACTGCCCTGAATCTTACCACCCCCATCCTTGGATGAATCCTGGCTGTTTCCTAGTGCTGCTCCCTGGGCCTCATGGAATTTCACAATGCCCAGACACGTACAGGGACACCTCCCTGATATGTGAATTTGCAGAGAATCTAAGACCATTCAGTCTTACAGTAATAATACCAACTGTTACAATTATGGTTACCCAGCTACCGCTTACTGAACGCTAATTCTGACTCAGTAGATCTGAAGAAGGGCTCGATAATTTTGCATCTCTTAACAAGCTCCCATAAGATGCTGAGGCTGCTTGCTGGTCTGCAGACCACAGTTTGAGCAGCAAGGCCCTCAAGGATGTGCAGCAGTGAAATCTGGCTGTACTATTCACCTGAAGCTCTTGATTCCAGGTGAGTATAGGTTATGTACCCGATTACCCTGAGTGAAATCCTTAGACAGATCTGTGAGATACAGAAAAGGCTGCATAGAATCTTGCATGAATATCATTTCACAGCCCCCAAACTGTGCTTTTTCTAAGAAAGTGAGCTGCGATTTTATTTGAGGGTTACTATGGAATCAAACGGTGGACTCTGGCAATGCATGAGCAAAAAACACTACCGAAAGGCAGGCCTTGGAGACTTTCTGGCTCTAGAGATGAGTGTTAATCACAAAATTGGCCTGTGTTTGGAAGAGCTGCAATTCTTGGTAGTTGTTTCCTTAGAGGGTTGAATAGGTCTGTATAAACGTGAGTTTGAGTCTTGCTAAGCTGGAGTGTGGTGATTCTTCCGCTGGATACCAGCACACCTTTCTCACGTGTCCTGTCCCAGGGGTCAGGGGCTCAGGTGCACAGCAGTACTGGACTCCTAAATGGATAAAACAAGTATATTATTAATTAAAATTATAAAATTATTGATCTATAGTATAATTAATATATATAGTAAATGTATATTATTAAAATATAATTATATTGGGGCGCCTGGGTGGCACAGCGGTTAAGCGTCTACCTTCGGCTCAGGGCGTGATCCCGGTGTTATGGGATCGAGCCCCACATCAGGCTCCTCCGCTATGAGCCTGCTTCTTCCTCTCCCACTCCCCCTGCTTGTGTTCCCTCTCTCGCTGGCTGTCTCTATCTCTGTCAAATAAATAAATAAAATCTTTAAAAAATAATAATAATAATTATTATATTAACATACTATACACTAATATATAATTTACAACATTTATAATATATAGCATATAAATCATATTATTACAATAGTAATCTGTTAACTTTAATACTATCATAATAATATTAAAATATTACTTATTTAAAATTGATAATACTAATCCTTTTGTCATAATACCACTGTTACAGGGAAACCATGTCAATGAGACATTTATTTCAAGACAGACACAAAAAAGAAAAAAAAATTTATTTTCAATTGAAATTTTTAAAAAACATTTTCATTCAAATTTCAGTTAATAACGTGTGGGATATGCAGCAACTATGCTTCAGTAAGATTAAAGAAAAATAACATGTGGGATAGATAAAAGTGTTAGTTGCACAACCTAATACAAAGCCAGTGGATAGCGTTCATCATCCTTGCACTCCTGTGGCCAAGGTCACTAAGAAATCTTCATATTTAATGCCAACGACAATATCTAAAATGTTTTCCATGAGCTGTTCTCGTTTTAAACAAACTTACCTAAAGCCATATGCTGGAACATTGTGTGTGATGTTTAATTCTGTGATTGCCATGCCAGCAAGTATGGAACATTACTATGGGAAATGTGGCAGTAAGTCAACAGGAATATTCTCTCGAGCTGTGCTGTCTAATACAATATCCGTTATCTGAATATGGCTGTTTACACTTAAATATAATCTAATTTAAGTTAAACTAATTGAATATTCAATTCCTCACTTTAAAAAGCTACATGTCAACTACTTGCTATAGTGGCTGCCATATTGTTTAGAGGATGTACAGAACATTTCTGTCATCACACATCATTGAAAAGGACATCATTGATTTAGATGATAAAGATTATTTATGGTCCTTATTTACTTCTCACTGCCTTAACACTCAGACATAAGCAGAAACGCACTACCCACACCCACACACCCAAATCCGTTTTGGAGAATCTTGACAACAAAATGTAGATTACCAACCAAGAGTAAGGATTTGTAATCACGAAGAATAATTGTACAAATAAAATACAAAAGAATTATTTTCGTATAAAAGCAAAGAGACCTTGAATCTAGTGAATTCCAGGTGTAGTTCGTCCAATGAGATCTTTATTCAAATTTTCACTTGTGCAGAACAGTAGATTTTTTAATGGAGAATAAGAGAAAATAGGGACACCGTGGAGTTCTGATTTTCAAACTCAGTTCATCACAAACAGTAGTCTGATCTGCCTTGCTAGACTTTCATAGTTCAAATTTTTTTTCCCTAAAATGCAAGGACGTACTTTCTATTAGAGTTCAAACCCTGCACACGGATGTTCATAGCAGCTTTATTCATAATTCCCCAAACTTGATGCAACCAAGATGTTATTTAGTAGGTGAATGGATAAATGAACTGTGGTCCATCCAGAGAACAGAGTATTATTCAGTAGAAAGAAATGAGCTGCCAAGCTATAAAAAGTCATGGAGAAAACTTAAATGCATATTACTAAGTGAAAAAAACCCATATGAAAATGTTACATCCTGGGGCATCTGGGTGGTTCAGTCAGTTAAGCGTCTACCTTCAGCTCAGGTCATGGTCCCACAGTCCTGGGATCGAGTCCTGCATCGGGCTCCCTGCTCAGTGGGGAGCCTGCTTCTCCCTCTGCCTCTACCCCTCCCCTGCTCCTGCTCGCGCTCTCTCTCTCTCTCTCAAATAACTAAAATGTATTAGTTTTTTTTTTTTTTAAATGCTACATCCTGTGGGATTCCAACTCCATGACATGTCTGGAGATGGCGAAAGATCAGTGGTTGCCAGAAGATGGGGGGACGGATGCACAGGCAGAGTTCAGAGGACTTTTAGGGCAGAGAAATGACTCTGTGTGATACTATCATGATGCACACTTGCTGTTGTACATTTGTGCAAACCCATAGAATACACAACACCAAGACTGAACCCTAATGTAAAGTGTGGATCTTGGCCATAATGATGTGTCAGGGTAGGTTCCCTGACCTTAACAAATCCACCATCTGGTGGGACGTTGGTAACAGGGGAAGTTCTGCTGATGTGGGGTTGGGGGTGTATGGGAAATCTCTGTACCTTCTTTTCAGTTTTGCTGTGAACTGAAAACCACTCCAAAAAGTAAAGTCAATTTTTTGAAATGTGCAGAAAATGTTATTGTTTTAACTTTTAACATTCTTCTTTACTGCAAAGAATTTAAGAGGAGGAAAATGATCTGTTTATATGAACCCGAGTATTGACTATTTCTGTTTTTCTTCATTTCTGACATTCCAGATTTTCCTCTATTATTATGTCTCTTTCCTCTGTAGAATTTCTTTGAGCATTTCTTTTAAAAAAGTAGATCTTGGTGACAATTTAGCTCTGTTTTTCTCAAACTGAAATGTCTTTACTTTGGCTTCATTCCTGAAGGGCATTTTTCCCCCTACAAATAGACTACTTTGTGTGATTTTCCTTCAGACATTTTAAAAAGTTCTTCCAGTGTTTTCTGGTCTTTATGATTATTTTCTATTTTGGTAAGAACACTTAAGTTGGAGATCTACCCTCTGCACCCACTTTTGAGTTAGGTATGGGCACAGTGTTTCACAGCACATCTGTAAATATTACTCCTCTTACGTAAGTGAAACTTTATTCCCATAGAATAGCACTCCCCACTTGCCCCTTACCCCCAGCCCCAGGCAACCACCATCCTATGCTCTGCGTCTCTGAGTCTTACTATTTCAGTAGGCTCACAGAAGTGGAATCATGTGGTATTCTCCAAAGAACATAGACCCATGGCCAAGAGGTATATGGACATCACATATCATCAGGAAAATGCAAATCAAAATCACAATGCAGGATGACCTCACTTCTCTTAGGATGCCTATTATTTATTTAAAAAAAAAAAAGATAATGTGTTGGTGGGAAGGTGCAGAAATTGGAACCCAAATAAATAAAATCTTTAAAAATAAAAAAATAAATAAAAATAGGACTCCTGTATGA
Source organism: Ailuropoda melanoleuca (assembly GCF_002007445.2). Classification (NCBI taxonomy): domain Eukaryota; kingdom Metazoa; phylum Chordata; class Mammalia; order Carnivora; family Ursidae; genus Ailuropoda; species Ailuropoda melanoleuca. The sequence goes on along the minus strand of NC_048238.1, from coordinate 2,888,456 downwards.
TCCAGCCATCCCTCTTCTGGGTTCTTACCCAAGAGAATTGGAGTCAAGATCTCAAAGGGATTGTCCGTATTTCCAGGTTCGTGGGAGGAGCCCTGTTCAAAACAGCCAAGATGGTGGGAACAACCCAAGTGCCCATGAGTCGATTTATGGATGAAGAAAGTGTGATGTGTCCGTACAATGGGATAATATTCAGCCTTAGCAAAGAAGGGAGTCCTGCCTCTGTGAGAACACAAACCTTCAAGACATCATGCTCCATGAAATAAGCACACATAGTCTTTACAATTTTTGAGGGAAAGTCTGCTTTCCTTCCAGTCAATTTCTGAATGTCATGTATGGTTTCTCTCTGCTTTCAACATTTTTTGCTTTACTCTGCTATTGACAAGGTTTGATTAAAGTGCTTTTTTTTTAGTTATTATTTTATCCTGTTTAGAGTTTACTGACTTTCTGGATATGCCTTCCATTAAAATTGGGACATTTACCAGTATTCTTTCTGTCCTTCTCTCCCTCCTCCTCCTTTTTCTTCCTCTTCTCCTCCTTCCCCTAATTCCCCCTCCTCTTTCTTCCCCTTCTCCCCCTTATCCTTCTTCTTACCCTTCTTCGTCTGTTTCTTCTAATTCTCCTCCTCCACTCCTCCTCCTCCTTCTTCCACTGATTTCTATCTTCTCTCCTTCCAGAACTTCAAGGAAAAGAGCCATAGACCAGTTGGTATTATCCTGCACATTCATTTGCGTCTGCCTCTTACTTTTTTCCTCTCCATCGTTCAGATTGGCTGATCTGTATTGACTGATCTCCAGGTTCACTGTCTCTCCTCTGTGTTCCTTCCATCGTGCCATTGAGCTGCATGACTTGAGCGTTTACTATAGTGCTCCCTTCTGCAATTTGCTGTCCGTTCTGTTTTGTTGGGTTTATTTCTTAGCTATGACTAACGTCTTTCCTGTTACTTGCAGAATATTCACCTTTATTTCTTGGAATGGGGTTATACTAGTTGCTTTAAAAACCTTGTCTCGGGTGGGGGGCGCCTGGGTGGTGCAGTCGTTGGGCGTCTGCCTTCGGCTCGGGGCGTGATCCCAGCGTTCCGGGATCGAGTCCCATATCAGGCTCCTCCACTGGGGGCCTGCTTCTTCCTCTCCCACTCCCCCTGCTGTGTTCCCTCTCTCGCTGGCTGTGTCTATCTGTGTCAAATAAATAAATAAAATCTTAAAAAAAAAAAAAAAAAACCTAGTCTCGGGGCGCCTGGGCAAATTCTAACCTGCATTTCTGGGCTACAGTTCAGTTTAAGTTTGCTATTTTAGTCTGTCCCACACGGTTACCTCCAAACAGCCAGTCTGCTCTCTGCACGGTAGCTTATACCCATGCTTTCCCCAGCCTTTGCTGTGTTGATGTCCATCAATTCCATGTGTGCAGAGCTCGGGTGCAGCCACAGTGTCACACACAGGGTTCAAGGCTGTCTTACTCTGGCTCCTTCTACTCGACTTTACCTACCACCTGCATCTCCTGGGAGCCCCTTTTCCCAGCCCCGTGGCTGGCCCAGAGCTGTGCTGCATACTGTGCATGATTTGGTATTCCGTGGACAGACCACCAAGGGAAAAGATCTTGGGGATGCGGCTGCAACCCCAGCCCCACAGCCGCTGCCAAAGTTCTGGTATTAGAGCTCGCTGGAGGGAAGCTGGGAGAGAGCCGCGAGCTACGCTCTGCAGGGCCCCTCTTCGTGATCCTTTGATGCAATAGAGACATGTTCTTGTGGCTTTTCTGTCCATATATGCTGCATCATTTTGCCGTCCAGCTGGATGCCAGCCAGGAGCAAGGGTGGGATATCCAGCAGTAGCGCACTGGTGTATGGTTTCTCTTTGGCTCTTGACTTGCTTGTCCAGTCTGTACGTGATTCCTCACTTCTAGGAGCTGTCTTCATGTCGCTGCTTTATATATTCTGTGCAAGATTTAGTCCTAATCAGAGCTGGTGTGAGGGGACAGTGTGTTACGCTGGTCAGGCCTGATTTTCCACCCGGTGATCCCGCACTGCATTCACTTTATCCGTACTGGACTCCAAGGGAGTTTGGAAAGCCTGCACCCATCAAATATTTATGCCCTGAAATTGAAAATGAGTTTGAACACAGGACCATTCATCGGGAATTGAGTCTTGAGGGGGTCCTCGGAACTGACCATGTCATAAAGCTGATCCGAACCTGTAAAACCTCGAAAGCAAAGTGAAAACCATCCCATCCTCCTCCAGTTCCTCACTGAGAGCTGGAAGCACCACCATCACTCATGAATCAACAGCATCGCACCTCAGCCACAGGCTAATTTTTCCTTTTTTAAGGCCATGGAAACTCCATTTCTTGGGTCCAATGGGTTCTGCCTTGGGCCCTGCACCTGTGCCTGAAGATTCTGTCACATCCGAAGTGACATGGTGTTCACTCATTGACAAGGAGCACATTATTCGAACTTTGTGCAAAAGTACCCCTTGCTCGGTGATACCCTTAAGTCCTAATGAGGAATCCTGGGAATGAACATGCATGACATATTCCCTTCATAGGCAGCAAGAGGGAGGACTTGGTGAGATGATCAGATTTGTGACGGGAGTGGGTCAGCTCCGCCTGCAAGCGTGTCGGCCGGCACGGGGAGGGGCGAGGTCCCCCGACATGCAACAGCCCTAAGGGCTTTGATCAAGTTCAAGAGAAGGCCTTCCTCCAACACGTGCCCGCACCTTAGACATGAGAGCTGGCAGCCACAGCATCCCGCGAGTTTGCCTTTGAACATATCCAGGAGCCGTATCTACTTAAACATCCCGATCTGTCTCTTTCACTTTTCATGCAAGCCCCTGATGTTTGGGAGGGGAAAAAGAAAAGGAAAAACAAAGACCGAGAAAGAAAGAAAGAAAGAAAGAAAGAAAGAAAGAAAGAAAGAAAGAAAGAAAGAAAGAAAGAAAGAAAGAAAGGAAAGGAAGGAAGGAAGGAAGGAAGAAAGAAAGAAAAAGAAAGAAAGAAAGAAAGAAAGAAAGAAAGAAAGAAAGAAAGAAAGAAAAAAGACTTGCAAAGGTGCTCTTTATAGCTATGATTCAAAAACCCAATGAAGACAAGCCCTCAGCCACCAGCAGGAGGGGAGACATCTGTGCCCCTTGTCCTACAATGCTGGCTGGCTTTTTCGAACGCCACGTGCAGGTACAGCAGGTTCCGGAAACCCTGCCGGGCACACACCTGCAGACACCAACACGCTAAGTCCTCGTGTAACTTCATAAGATTTCTTCTGCTGCGAAACCAGCCTTCGGTTCGGCTAGCCAGGCCTCCGCTGGAGTGGAAAATGGGTCTCGGAGGTTGCTCTTCTCTCCCACCTGGAGTTATTTTTAGGGCTTGTTAATATTTAACAGCCTCTTAACGAATTTCAGTGTTTTCCCGCATAAACCGGTTCTGCACTTGTCTTGCCAAATGAGCCCCCGAAGCCAAGTGCCGTAAATAATTCCTTGGTTCTCCTCCGACACGTTTGCCAAGGGCACTGTCTGCTGTCCCAGAATCTGTCCAGCCGTCCCTGGGTCATGAGGGGTAACCGAGAAATAGTGGAGAGTGTCAGCCCGAGCTGTGTCAGCCTTACCCAAGGCCCCCGATAGCCCCGGGGCTCGGCCGTGATGCCGGAGGCTCAGCTGCTCCTGATCTCCTAATACCCATTTATCTTTCAATTTGGTCAACAGGCAGCCCAGCGGTGAAGGCGCATACCACAGGCGCGTGAAGCTGGGCCAGACCCCAGGAGGAGAGATGGGCTCCTCCAGAGCCAACTGGACTCAGTCAATTACACAACCCAAATATTTGTCTTTGCCTAAGTCAGTGTGTAGTTCCCAGGAATAAATACATCATTTCCCACAGTCCTGCTCTCTTTTCTTAGGCAGAATCTCCAGTCATTTAAAGTATTTCCATTGCTTGGGTTAGTAAACGCTTGGACTTCACAGCTCATTAAATGTTGGTGAGGTTGTCAAGACTGGCATGCAATGCAAGCCAAGAGATTAACAAGGACTCAATAGAACCATAAAAAGTTTTGGACTTTGTCCTTTCAAAAAAAAAAATATTTGATTTGGAATGAATTCCTGTATTGGTTAAAAACGAGCAACAATAAAACTAGCAGATTCTGCATCTTTTCTCAATCAGTGGTAGTAGCTTTTTAAAGATAGGGTGGTCTTCTTGGTTGAGGTGCAAGTGTTGGAATCAAAGCACTGTAGCTCCTTCAAGACACACTTTATTGTGCTAGACTCCATGGCAATGAAATTAGACACGGTGTACATTTACGATGGGCCAACGCCTCTGTGATTGTACAACAGACTTCTCCAAACACAGGATGCATGGCAAAATCCCTAGCTGGTAACACCAGCATCAGCCCACACCCACACCAATCTCAACGGGGTCCAGCCCAACCACAAGTGCCGTAGGGACGCGTCTTGCAACCAGCACACTGAAAAAAAATCGAGTTAATTTCATGTTTTAGAAAATGAACACACTGTTTCAGAATGTCCATATCGATATGCATCCCAAATACTCAGACCTTTATCTAAAACAATGAGTCAGCACCTTTTTGCCCACCATATTTTTGTGTATCCTGCACAGCTCAAACATACAGCTAACGGCTGGGGAGTCGTTCTGAGTCCAGAATTCACCCTCCATCCCATCATGAGTCCCTCACTTTGTGTATCTGTGTGTGACACGAAGCGAATTCAGTAGAATATTTCAGTGACCAACCATTTGCAAATACTTTTGATTTTTTTTCCCTTTTTCTGCAATGGTGCTCAAATTTCTATGTGCAGATTTCTGTGTATGGGGTATAGTCCCCAAAGCATATGTTTTATATATATATATATACATCTTGAGTGATATGAAAGGATATTCAAGGACAATTTTTACAACCCTGATTCCAACCATATGTATCCATTTTGGATATAGCTAATATTATACCCTGGATCAAAAAATTAATATTTAATTCTTTGTTTCCTTTGTGAACTCAAAATTATAAAACTCAGTAGGCTTCGGTCAACATTAAATGATAAGAATGTGAAGGTATTTCACAAAGAGTGGCTACTCAACACTGGCTAATTTAATGGAAATTTGATTTTTATATGCATGCTCTAAACCCCTTAAATATTACATGGAAATTCACTTTGTCATCCTAAAGTATTAGTAGCTGATTTTTTTTTCTACCTTAAATCTTCTGGGTTTTTTTAGATTCACAATAAGATTTATGTTGGGATTTAATTATGGCTAAAAAGTTAACCATTAATAGTGGTTTTTCCTCTTAATGAACATTGACAACTCTATGGAACNATATATATATATATATATACATCTTGAGTGATATGAAAGGATATTCGAGGACAATTTTTACAACCCTGATTCCAACCATATGTATCCATTTTGGATATAGCTAATATTATACCCTGGATCAAAAAATTAATATTTAATTCTTTGTTTCCTTTGTGAACTCAAAATTATAAAACTCAGTAGGCTTCGGTCAACATTAAATGATAAGAATGTGAAGGTATTTCACAAAGAGTGGCTACTCAACACTGGCTAATTTAATGGAAATTTGATTTTTATATGCATGCTCTAAACCCCTTAAATATTACATGGAAATTCACTTTGTCATCCTAAAGTATTAGTAGCTGATTTTTTTTTCTACCTTAAATCTTCTGGGTTTTTTTAGATTCACAATAAGATTTATGTTGGGATTTAATTATGGCTAAAAAGTTAACCATTAATAGTGGTTTTTCCTCTTAATGAACATTGACAACTCTATGGAACATAACGCTGTTAGGAAAATATCTCTGTCACATTAATAACTCCACCAACCACGGAGCCATCTGGACTCTACTCCAGAAAACTTCCCTCACAAAAATTTCTTTAATAGCCCCAACCTGGGAAATGTCATGAATTTTTCCCTGATAGGGCTGAGCATATGTCCTATTTCTTTCCTCCTGAGTCCCTTGACAGTTCCATAAATCTAAAGTTACAAAATTCACCGTTGCTCGTAACAAATGACAAATACATTTTACTTTCTAATGTTACGGATATTTATTTTTCTTGCTTTATTTTGATCATCCCTCTAGTGCTTGAGTCAGGGAATCGGATTCGTACATCCACGCTAGGGATCCAAACACTTTTTCTANGCTGAAAACTTAACCATTAATAGTGGTTTTTCCTCTTAATGAACATTGACAACTCTATGGAACATAACGCTGTTAGGAAAATATCTCTGTCACATTAAGAACTCCACCAACCACGGAGCCATCTGGACTCTACTCCAGAAAACTTCCCTCACAAAAATTTCTTTAATAGCCCCAACCTGGAAAATGTCATGAATTTTTCCCTGATAGGGCTGAGCATATGTCCTATTTCTTTCCTCCTGAGTCCCTTGACAGTTCCATAAATCTAAAGTTACAAAATTCACCGTTGCTCGTAACAAATGACAAATACATTTTACTTTCTAATATTACGGATATTTATTTTTCTTGCTTTATTTTAATCATCCCTCTAGTGCTTGAGTCAGGGAATCGGATTCGTACATCCACGCTAGGGATCCAAACACTTTTTCTACAGGTGAGAACAATTTCAGAGAACTCTGGAGTTAGATGTAGTTTGAATTCACATCCGTCCACACCTTTCCTTGGTGAATCTCAATGCTCCTGCATATGAGACTCACCTGAAGGGATTTTGCAAAAAGTGAAATGTCTGGTCTACACTTGGAGATTTGGCGTTCATTCGTTTGAGTTGGGTCTTTCTGGGGAGGGGCTTCCCCTGTGAGCACTTGACATCCTTCCTCCCCAGTTAATAAGANTCCCTGATAGGGCTGAGCATATGTCCTATTTCTTTCCTCCTGAGTCCCTTGACAGTTCCATAAATCTAAAGTTACAAAATTCACCGTTGCACGTAACAAATGACAAATACATTTTACTTTCTAATGTTACGGATATTTATTTTTCTTGCTTTATTTTGATCATCCCTCTAGTGCTTGAGTCAGGGAATCGGATTCGTACATCCACGCTAGGGATCCAAACACTTTTTCTACAGGTGAGAACAATTTCAGAGAACTCTGGAGTTAGATGTAGTTTGAATTCACATCCGTCCACACCTTTCCTTGGTGAATCTCAATGCTCCTGCATATGAGACTCACCTGAAGGGATTTTGCAAAAAGTGAAATGTCTGGTCTACACTTGGAGATTTGGCGTTCATTCGTTTGAGTTGGGTCTTTCTGGGGAGGGGCTTCCCCTGTGAGCACTTGACATCCTTCCTCCCCAGTTAATAAGAAGAAGAATATATGGCAAAGTCCGAGAACTTTGCCGAATCAGGGGAAAGTTGTCACCTAAATTCCCTGTTGACCACATTCAGTAGAAAGACTTGGAAAATGGTGCTCTAACTCACGCCGTAATCCAAATGACCTCTGAGGGCTTTGGGCATTCTTGCATCCATCAGTAAGACAAACAGTGTCTTGGGTTCCCATTTACAGAAATGTAGTGCTAGGCATGCAGGTATCCCTTTGATGTTCACTGCGAACTCATGGCCTTGGCAAAGTTTTCTTCCATTCTACCCACGAGCAAACCAAAGCCCCCAGACATTTAGCAACTTCCCAAAGTGATATAAAACATAACCGGTGGAACTGACATCAGACTCAGGCCCTCTGGTTCTCAAATAGAACCTCATTTCCATCACCCCGCATTGCCTTACATGCTGAATTCTGTAGACTATCAATCATACCAGCATCTCAAAACAAATGGCGCCAGTTACTTTTGCATAACAAAAGTTAGGTTTCTGGTTGGGGCTTTTAGGTCACAGGCAATTGAGCACACGTGCAAGTCTCCTGATTTTGCAACTGGATATTGGCCGAGAATTCGTGCGGAAGTTCTGGGAAATTAGTACAAACGTAAAAAAGAAGATATACCCGTTAAGAAAAAGAGCGTGTTTGCAATGATGAAGAGTTTCCTATTGACAGTACGCAGTATAAGTGAAGACAATTTGCCTAGAATTATTAACAATACGATTTGTGGTAACATCAGTAACTAACTTTAGTACTTTGCAACAGCAGTTGTATTTATTAAAAATCTGACCAATGCTCCAGCAGCCAGAGATCAGCACTTCATCCAGTTTTTGACGCCAGTGCCCCTTGAGGTTTTAAATTAAACTGATGAAATTTCCTCAGATGCCACCGATTCCTTGAACGTTCTCAGGGATTCTCTAGTCATACTTGTTATGGGTTTCTTCTTGGGTGTAGCTCCCGTTTTACCAACAGCACAGAATTCTTAGCGTCGACTCTTCATCTCACCATTTGCCCAAATGGTTCCTTTTATAACAGCTCACATGTCTTTGTTTTCCAAAAAAAATAGTATTGACCCAAGGCTGTTGGGTGGATATTGGGAAGGGCATGGCTCTCCATCACATCTGTACAACAGGGGCATTGACATTGTCTATTCGACATCCATGGGTGGGAGGTGATATTCTGCACTTCAGTTAAATTCCCCCTTGTGCTGTTTGCCAGACCAAGGTGGGGTGAAAACCTAAACATTTCGGCAGGGAATCACCCTGTTCCTTAGACAAAGCTCTCCTCTCCTGGAGAAGCATGCACTCTGGGGTCAGTTCAGATATCAGAGGACATTTGTCCTTTTGCGTCTGCTCATGTGTCTTCTCTCTTTTATTCCTCACCAGCCCTACTGGAGACACCTTCTTTGTTCCATTTTACGGTTGGACAACATGAATCTGTTAAATAATGGAATGACCTGTCCAAGGTCACCCAAGGAGTTGTACAACTAGGATATGAATCGGCATGTCCCCAGCTCAACCCTCTTCCTCTTTCCCCTGAATTTGCTCAAACTTTACGCAGAAGGAGACCGCCAGTGAAGACCATTAGTGGTTGCTTCGCCACCTGTAGAGTCTTGCGTTTCCATCAGTGATTTGCATTCAAGTCGGCTCTGTGCCAAAGGCTCTGTTCTTTGTGCTAAGCTGCATCAAGTTCCCTTTATTAAAAGAAGTGTAGAGTGCTGAGGTATGGCACGCACCCATGTACAGAGAAACAGTGGTGGCAATGTTGACCTAACACGGGAGACCACGCTGGAATGGGAGAATTCACTTTTATACTTGCATCTGCAAATGCTGTCTTGTGTACTGGTCTTCTCTTGGATGAGCTGTGTGTCCCCTACCATGACGTCAGTGGCCATCTGGCCATCAGGAACCACGGTGTCTTCTGAGTTGTTACCTCCAACAGATCTGTCGTCTTTGCCCATGATGATAAATTCAGCGACCCATAAGAAACATCACTTAGCTACCCCAGGAAAGGCCTTCAGCCTCCTATCTGTCAAACTGAGTTCTTCAGCTACATGTCCATGAGCCCTTCTGTTTGCAGCCAGTTGTCCCCATTTTAATCAAAAAGCAAGTTCACCAACCAACATCAAGCCAACAGTTGCCTGTGACCAGAGAATTTGTATTCCCCTCTCTGCTCATCCTTTCCCAGGGCCTGCTACTGATATCTCTGTAAATGACTCCACAGTCCTTCCATATGTTTCTCATACCATTTCCACAGCCGGTTTACCTTAGATCTTTAATTAATAGGCTCCTAACTGACTCCCCTGCCTCTCTGCTCATCGTCTTCAGTTTTTTCCCCCCTCTATCCTGCAACCATAATGAACTTTCTAAAGCCAAGGCCTCTTCCTGTCATTTTCTGAGTAAAACTAATTAGTGGTATCCCATGACCCTCAGGATAAAATCCAAAACTTCTTAGCTCAATTTGCAAGATATGAAGAGCTGGTAACTTATCCGACAGTTCCGATCACAGATGAGGAGTGTGTAAACATTGATAATGTCCAGAAGGGGGCTTGCGACAAGGGTAAAGGCCCTGCCCTGATCCGAGTAGAGGAAGACACTGATGAGGGACAGCTGTGGGCACAGGGGTTCCGGGTTGTAACGAACAGGGAAAGCCTGGCTGTGATAACAGTTGAGAGTTCCTCCTCTTGCTCTGGGCGGCTTGTGAGTGTTTCACTTGTCCCCTGAAAATGTAGAGATGTGAAGGCAAATCAATGCACAGCTAAGGGTTTGCAGGACACTGGTCAGAGGTGGAGACATTCTGCTGACATTTTTCAGTTCATTACACTCCACCATCAAGGGAGCTTTTGAGACATGTAGAAAGCATCCTGTCTGATTCCGAGTAAGAGATATTCCCACATGTGCGTCCTATGAAAAAAATGTGAGTATAACATATCTGTCAGTTAAGGAGCATGAGTGATGTGCGGCCCGGGTATTCAGCGNGCTGATGAGGGACAGCTGTGGGCACAGGTTCCGGGCTGTAACGAACAGGGAAAGCCTGGCTGTGATAACAGTTGAGAGTTCCTCCTCTTGCTCTGGGCGGCTTGTGAGTGTTTCGCTTGTCCCCTGAAAATGTAGAGATGTGAAGGCAAATCAATGCACAGCTAAGGGTTTGCAGGACACTGGTCAGAGGCGGAGACATTCTGCTGACATTTTTCAGTTCATTACACTCCACCATCAAGGGAGCTTTTGAGACATGTAGAAAGCATCCTGTCTGATTCCGAGTAAGAGATATTCCCACATGTGCGTCCTATGAAAAAAATGTGAGTATAACATATCTGTCAGTTAAGGAGCATGAGTGATGTGCGGCCCGGGTATTCAGCAGAGAGGTTTCGTACGCACCTGTCCACGACACGATTCCATTCAAACAAAAAACCTAATTTGCAACGTCATAAAGAAAGCAAAAGAATCAACCTTCTGAAATAAATATCTGCCTCAGTTTAACCACAGAGTTGATGAAAGGAATTTTGTCTTTACAAAAATCGTCCAGCGAATCAATGCAACAGAATGAGGCAGATAGAAACTCATTATTTCATGAGTTCTAATTAATGACTGCCGATGACACTTAATATCAAAAAAGAAAGAAATGCATGTAATTGTACGTCCCAATGGAAATATTCTTGCTGAAGCAATCAAACTCTAATCCGATCAATCCTCTGGATCAACTACAGATTCACAAGGAAACAGAAGGCCATGGGATATGAGAAGGGCTCATGAATATAGTCAGACTGTGGGAAACTATATGGAGAAAAAGACTTTGCGTCTTCAACAAATAAATTTTAAGGGGGAAAGAAAGAGACACAAGGGAAGTCTATATTTATAAGAGAAAAAAGAGAGATATAAACTGATGGCAATGCATGGAAATAGTTGGGTCTTATTTCAAACCCACAAACTATTAGTAATAGTCATAATAATAACTTAGGACACAATCTAGGAAATTAAACACTAGATATTCTCTGTCTTAAGTATGACGTATAATATTTTAAGGATGTAAAGGAACTGCAGATTTATTTTTAAATGGGCCCTGTGTACCAAACAGAATTGCAAAATATTTACATACGAGTAATGAATGCTATTGTGTATTACACCTGCTATTGGCTTTAAAATAAACTGGATGAAAATTAAAGTAAAATAAAATAATCTGGATGAAAATAAATAAATGAAATGAAATAATTCGGATGGAGAGAGAAGAAATGGGGAGGTGGGGTGGATAATGGTAAATGAAGTTTAGCCATGAGTTGAAAATTATTGAAGCTGGGTGATTGGTACATAGGCATTCACTCCATAAACCTTTCTACTTTTCAGTTGTTTTCTAGAAAAAAGTATATATATATATATATACACACACATATATGCACATACATATATACACATTATATATGTAATATCTATACATATATAAAGTTATACATGTCATATATATGTATACATTATGTATAAATATATACATATATAAAGTTAGTTTATAATATAATCTGAAAGTTGTGACTCAAAGTTTACAATTCAAATATAATATATAATATTTTGCATATTAGTACTATAATTCAAACCTTATACATAATATAAGGTATATATGATATTAACACCAAATGAATGCAATACATATTTTATATATACTTGTTATTCTATCACCTGAAAGATATGACTCAACTGTATGCCATTTGAAACAAAATGCTTTCCTCCACAAGGAAAGGTCATTTTGTAGAGGCCTTGAAACCTTATGCTTCAGTGGGATAAAGCTGAAACTCTGTGTTCAACCACCTTATACCAAGGAAAAGAAGAGACAAGTGTAGCAAGATACGAGTGAATTAACTTTGAAACTACACCCTGGTCTTTAACGTTTATTCTGGAAAAGAGACCTCTAAGAGAAAGAAGAAAAGCACGTGTTGGTCAGCTGTTCTATGGTAAAAGAACAAGAGGATGGAAGAATTCTCAGCATATGGCGGGTCATGAGACTGGATGAGCCAATCCTGCCCTGACCTTGACCTCAGACGTCCGTCCTCCAGAACTGTGAGATGGTGAGTTTGAGTCACTTGCTTTGGGGTACTTGGTGCAACAGTTCTAGAAAACAAATACAAACTGGATTCCTCTACTGGCGAGTAGGACCACTCAGGCTGGGTTTAGGAAGGCTGTGACTTGAGTTGAACACCTATCCAGCAAAGAAGCCATATGGATGGGCCCCTGAGGGACACCTGCTGTTGCCTTACCACAGTGGGGCTGGCCATGGGAACACGGCGGCCTCCAACGGCCCAGCCCACGACCCCAGGAGGAGACCTTGCAGTACCATTTACGTGCTGTCGTGTGTTAGTCCATACTGTGGCCAACCCACAGCAAAGACCCTATTCCAAATAACGACACATTCACGGGTACAGGCAGCCCAGCCATGGCCAACCGAAGATTGTAGGGTTCAAGGTGAAGGCAGAACCCACGTCTTCAAGGGGATGAGACATTGGCAGAGACAGCAAGACCAAAACCCATGGACAAGGAAGGAGAGGCGGTCTCCAGAAATGGGGAACGGGATAAAGATAGTCTGAGGGCTCAGGCGAGGTCTATGTTAGGAGACCTAACCAGAAGGTGGAAAGAGTCCAAACTTATAGGAAAAAGGACATCAGACAACAAAGGAGCGTAGCTCAATAGTGCATTGGGTTAGAGCGGGAGAATGATCTCCGTTGTTCCACAAAAGTTAGTTTAAAATGCAGTCCCGGGGCGCCTGGGTGGCTCAGTCGGAGCGTCTCCCTTCAGCTCAGGTCATGATCCCAGGGTCCTGGGGTAGAACCCCACCTCAGGCTCCCTGCTCAGCGGGGAGTCTGCTTCTCCCTCTCCCTGTGCCCCTCCCCCTGCTTTCTGTCTCTCGGACAAATAAATAAATAAATAAAATCTTTTTTAAAAATGTGGTCCATACACTGGTGTCACTTTATAGCTTTCTCTGACAATGACAAATACCCTTTTGTATGCTGTTCTCCTTAATATTCTGCCTTCTTATAACAGATTCTTTGAGGTTTCTATTTTTGGTTTTTTGTTTTGTTTTGTTTTGGGGAGAATTAAAAATTTGGAAAGAGAAAAGACGAAACCCATTTTGCCCTAAATCGCTTGGAATTACTAAGGATGCATTTGATAATTTACATAATCTTATACATTTTACATTTATATCTTTAGAAGTTAATCAAGGTTATTACCCGATTAACAGTATTCTTAGTGTGACGTGTAGGTTTTTCCTTTCCCTCTTGATTTCACTACTCGTCTGTATTAACCCACTAAATGTCATAGAAGTGAAATAGTCCACAAGTAATAGTGTTTCCTAGTCTCCTTTCTCAATAATTCGTTTTACTTACTGATATCCCCAAGAAATGTGCCGACTGATCATTTCAAGGACCAAATACACTTAGATTCTAGAATCTTCCTGTCTCCTCTATTCCTTTAACCTCATCATTAAGCAAAAGGCTACCTACTTAACTGTGAATATTTATAGCTATTTGGCATCCAGCCAGTGAACCGTGGTAACTATGATTAGGTGAACAAACTGGATTCCTATATTGAGGAATTCCCTCTTTTTTTCTAATAATTTTTTTCATGATTTTGTTTATTTGAGAGAGAGTATGAGCTGGAGTGCAGAGACCCGGGTGCCCCACGTGTCTGCACTGTGAGAGTCTGAAACTCACTGAAAACTCTGCTTTGTTGAGGTGGGACATCTGGTAGCCCAGGGTCCTAATTGAATACAGCAGGCATTTCCGTAAAAGGTTGGCAACGTCACAGGGAAACACAAGGACACTGCTTCCGCGCCTCACATTTTACTGTACGATCTTCATAACCCCACCACCCATGCACTGGCAAGAGCACAGGTGCTCACGGCTGTACGCAAGGTGTGAGCACTGCACTGGTGTCGCTGTGCGGACCCCGGGGGACCCAGCCCTTGGTAAATCAGCCTCCTGATGTACCCCGCTCTAGAGGAGTATGAGACAAAACCTGTCCTGCCGAGATCCTACGTACGCACAGATGTACGAATGAGTCGTTTGCAGAGGTCGGGGATCAAATGCCTTACTTCTTAGTTGATGACAACTTGCCAACCATAATGGATGGAAGACTGTCCCCTAAAAGTCATTCCCACCTAGAAGCTATGGAGGTGGCTTTATCTGGGAAACAGGATCCCTACAGACATAATCATGTTAAGACGAGACCATCCTGCATTAGGAAGGGCGCTAATCCAATGGCCCAAACCCAAGTCCATGATAAGAAGAAGACATTGGGACGCAGACACTCCCCAAGAGAAGAACGTGGGCAGGAATTCTAGAGGTAGGTCTACAAGCCATACCAAGGATGGACAGATGCCACCAGAAGCTAGTCGAGAGACGTGGGACAGATTGTCCCCTAGAACGAACCCTGCTGATGCCTTGATTTGGGTCTTCTAGTCTCCAGAATCAATTTCCGTTGTGCAAAAGCCCCTAGTCCGGGTTACTTCCTTACGGCAGCCCTAAAAACTAATACCCCAACCACATCAAAACGTCCTCAGCGTGTGTCGAATCTTATTTTATAAATTCACTTACTTTTCTCCCCTCCACCCCCCTAATGAAATCAGAATCATCACGCCGGTTTCCTTCCTTAACGCCCCGTTCCCACCTGTCCACTCTTCTGCTAAATTTTCCTGAAACGTTAGATTCTGACCCTTCTGAGTTACTGAATATCGAACGGCCCCTCCCCATTCTTCACAGAAGTAAGTCGCTCTCACACTGTTTGCATTAAAAGGCCAGTTACGCACCCTCTCCTTTCTATCGCTGAGCCTCAGAAACGTTGAATTTGTGTTTCTCCTTGCTTGCGTTTCCTGTGGCAAAACAGAATATTTAAAAAACTGAAAACCTGAGCCAAGCAAATAAAGAAGGAGCACATGTAAATGTGTTGACGGATTCATAAATTAAGGGAAGAACCTTTTAAATGGTAGAGCCAGGTCCAAGAGCATTTAGGGGACCCCAGTAATTATGAAGACTGAAAAATCTTCACGAAAAACATTTTAAAAGAAGAAGAATGTTAGAATAAAATTTGTAGGTTCGATACAAACGCCCTTAATGTTGAGGCTTACTTTCCTATAAGACAAATTCATATATAACATCTCAGGATGTGGGATGTAATTAATGATAGCACAGTGAAAAGGAGGGACATTCTACTAGAGATTTTTTTTTTTTTTAATTTCTCCGGGGCGCCTGGGTGGCATAGCGGTTAAGCGTCTGCCTTCGGCTCAGGGCATGATCCTGGCGTTGTGGGATCGAGCCCCACATCAGGCTCCTCCGCTAGGAGCCTGCTTCTTCCTCTCCCACTCCCCCTGCTTGTGTTCCCTCTCTCGCTGGCTGTCTCTGTCTCTGTCGAATGAACAAATAAAATCTTTAAAAAAATAAAAAATAAAAAAAATAATTCTCCAGTGGGCTCGTTTGTTTTCTTAATGGAGAAAAAGTCCCACCAAGGTTAACCTTTCTAGGGTCTATTAGCATTCGAATTGGTAGAACGGCTCAAACACATTGCCCTCCTGTTCTGGGTGGGCCGAACCTAATCAGGTGTTGACCTGGCGGAGCAAGAAACAACAAAGTAACAGGGAGTTCTTCCTGCTTGACTGTGGAGCTGGGACATCTGTGTTTTCCTGCCCTCAGACGCCAGCTGAAACACTGACCCATGTTGGGTCTCAAGCCTGCTGGCCTTTGGTGTGTAGACGGTCCTTTGCTTTCCTGGACTTCCAGCTTGCCAACAGTATACAATCACATGAGGGTTTTTCAGCCTCTGTAATTACCAGAGCCCATTCCTTAGGCTCAGTCCATACTTACCTGTATCCGTATCTCTGTATGCATCTGTACCTGGATCTCTACCAACATATCCTGTTACTTCTCTTTCTGTGCAGAATCTGACTAACACAACTGTGGGCCCTGCCTGTGCTCAGTTCTCGAATCAGAGAAACAGGCTTCCCTGAAAACGTGGATCCCTGACTGGCTTGGCTGGGTCCCCGGAGGCTCATACTTTCCCAGTAGAAATTGTGCCAAAAAAGGTCCTGCTTTTCAGGTGTTTGCCTGTTGAGACTCTGGAGAAGGGGCCCGTGCAGTATGCACTTTTCTAGAGATGCACGTTGCACAAAAGGGACCCTGTGAGCTTAAGACAGCTGGTGGTGATTTTCGGCAAGGTGGGCGTGGATTATGAAATCAGCTTGCAAACACAGAAGACCTGTCTCCCTGTTGTATTCTGCTCCCCTCGGTGCAGAAGCCTGTCCGTGCACAGCGAGCACACCCCAGCTCAGAAATTCATGCGCCGTGGGCAGCAGCGGCAGTATTAATGGGAAGCCTGAGTCTCTTCTTTGTTATTAGATGCACACTCACACATCCATGTCACCTTGACAGAGTTGCAAGACCTCTGCTCTGACTTATGCATGAAAAAGTGCTACCTGTTTAAACTGGAAAACTCTGCGATGGGCAAGAAATACCTAGCAGGCATCTTGTGCATGATCATTATTTGGCATGCGGTCTTGGTAAAATCTTAGAAGTGCCATGGCCCCAGCTGTGTGCCCCTAAGAGGGTGAGTCCTGAGGAGAAGGGGTGGCTGAGGGGGTTTGTCTTGCAGAAGGCTCATTCCTTCTGGTTTGTCTCTGCCACGGACTCCCAGAGCATCTTAGCGAGGCAACATCTACCCACGCCCTCTCCAGTGGGACCAATGCAGTGTCTTTACCACCTGCAGACGTGTCTCTGAATTTGGCCAGAGAGGACTCCACAATAGCCCTCCTTGTAAGGCAATGAAACTCTCTTCTTCTGAACTAGAGAAAAACATCCCAGCGCCCCTTCCCTGTGCAGCATTGAGGACCTGCTGTCCTGCCCCCTGACGGAAGTATCTGGTACAATCTAGGTTATGTCCAAGGGCTGAGTGGAAACTTTCATCAAGGGCCGTATGCTTGGAATATACAAACACCAGCCAAGATAGTGAAGAGGCATGGGAGGGGTGTGCCTGGCTGGCTCAGTCCTGGAACATGCGACTCTGGATCTCAGGTCCTGAGTTCAAGCCCCATGATGGGTGCAGAGCTTACCTAAAAATCATACAAAAATAAAGAGGTGGAGGGGATGGAAAGAGAAACATATCAAAATGTAAGTTGTGTATATATATAAAAACATATGCATATGCACACATACATATATTTACATACGTGTGATATATGTTTATGTATGTGTATATGTTTTACATGTGTATTTATGTGTGTGCATGTGTATATATGTTCATATCTGTATATATGTTTATATGTGTACATGTTTGTGTGTGTCTATATGCATATGTGTGTTTGCATGTGTGTATATGTTTACATGTGTGTACTTAGACACATGTGTACATATGTTTATATATATGCTTATATGTGTAAATGTTTATGTGTGTGTTTATATGCATGTGTATATATGTTTATATGTGTATGTTTATGTATGTATATTTATATGCATATACGCGTCTATATGTTTATGTGTGTATTTATATATGTACTTGTGTACATATGTGTCTATATACATGTATATTTGCATGTGTGTGTATATGTTTACATAAATATATTTATACATATATTTGTGCATATATATTTTATAATGCACATATATGTGCATATCATATGTTTATGCATATGTACATTTTGATATGCTTCTATTTTCCACCAAAAATCCAGTAATTGTGTTTAAAGTAAAATAGGACTACTTTTCCCTAAAATAACACCTCCCTGTAAATACAGATTTGGTATTCAAACCATTACTCTTTGGATCTGATCATAGGTTTGTGTCAGTCTGTCTGTGTCTGTTTCCATTTATACTGAGTAAGCTGTATGAGATCCCAGTTTCAAGCCCGGGTTCTTCAGCCAGGCTGTTGGAGTTTAAATTCTCCACTTCTCTCTGTGACCACGGGCAGGGCAGCGAGCTTCCGGGGCCTGAGTCGTGGTCTGGAAAATGGGACTGGACACAGGACCCTCCTCGGTCTGGGTCCCACGGTGGAATCAGAGTGGGCAGTGCATGAAACAGCATCAGGATCCCAATACACGCAGCTTGGGGACAGCTGACCCCTTTTGCTAATTGTGAGGACCGACTGAGGAAATGTTCCTTTCCTTCGTGGAATCTGAGGCTGAACCAGAAATAAAGTAGTTTCCAACAACTCACTGTTACCCCAGTTCGGGCTCCAAGGGTGACCCTGTAAAGGCGAGCGTGCTTGTAAGAGGGGACTCTCTTCTCTCTTCCATTTGCCGGAAGAATTTTGTTCTGTTTTCCTTTTGTCCAGTCTTTCCTTTCTTATTCCTTTTTCTCTGTCAACTACAATATCACCCAAAAAAGAAAAAAAAAAGTATGCATTGAAGCAAAGTAAACATGCAGGCTTTCTAAGGGAAGGGAGTTTGTAGTTTCCAATTTTTCTTTTTCAGTAACAGTTAGTTGTTAGCAAAATCTCTATAGCTGGTTAATCTGGGAATCTGGAATTTATTCTACATTTCCTGAGGAGTGAATGTACCTGTTCTTTTCTACCTGGATATATCTTAAACATGTGTGAAGATCAATGACATACAAATATTGATTTATCAACTTAAAGATGCTAAGTCAACAAACCCAATGTTTGAAACAAAATTTAAATTTTAAAATCTAAATTTTAAAATGTAGAAAATAGTGCTTGTCCTGATTCTTTTAAGGGAATTCTATAACATCCAAGATGCGGGGCAAGAAGAGTTCGCGTCAGGAGCTTTCCACCAACAGTTTAAAGTAACTCAACATGTCAGCTACAGTCTATATTTTTGTTGACTCAGCAAAAACGTCAAGTGATTGATAATCTGGATTTATCCAGCCTTCAGGCCGGTCTACGCTGTCTGCATGATGGGAAAACCAAAGCTCCATCACTTTTACACATGGAAGACAGGAAACTTTGATTGATGAATGAATTCTGTGGCAAGGAATTTCAACGAACGTGGGTTGGTCCTTAAGCATCCTCCAAGGGATGGAGATCACTGGGCTTTTGTTTTCTCTGCTGTCTACACAAACCTGCTGTTTGCCATGCCAAGACGGGGTCTGCAGGCCACAAACAAGCTGCTGGGGAGAAGAGGGGAAGGGTCGGTGTTCTCAACATACCACGCTCAATAAACAATACAAAATTTTAACTTTATTATTTTTTTTAAGATTTTATTTATTTATTTGACAGAGATAGAGACAGCCAGCGAGAGAGGGAACACAAGCAGGGGGAGTGGGAGAGGAGGAAGAAGGCTCATAGCGAAGAAGCCTGATGTGGGGCGATCCCATAACGCCGGGATCACGCCCTGAGCCGAAGGCAGACGCTTAACCGCTGTGCCACCCAGGCGCCCCACAAAATTTTAACTTTAAAAAAAAATTATATAAAATATATCATAAAAATATAAATATATAAAATATAAATAAAAATATAAGACCTCGCCAATGGACAACTCCAGGCAGCTCTATGGAAGGCCAATAAGAAAAAGAGGACAAAATGGTGTTCCTTCCTTAGTAACACTTAGTACCAAGTGCACTTTAAGTAATGGGGCAGAAATTTTGATGGTAAAATTACTCTTTTTTTTTTTAAAGACAACTCCAGATGATTAAAATGCAGGTCAATAAAACATTTCTGCAGAATGATGTTGGCAGTCTTATTGTGATGATTATCTTCTAAGAAAAAACCTGTGGCTTTGTGAACCAATGATCTTAAAGCCATATTGTTTGTCACAATAATTACACTTCATGGACTCTGTTACAACAATAGATCAAAATTACAGAGTAAGGTGTGTATGCAAAGATTCTCCTAGGGACGGTTAAAATAAGGGAAGACAGAAAATATCATGGCTTCCTAATAGGCGAATCACTAAAGGGACTCTCATTGGGGAATCTATGCAGATACAAACTAATACTTAACAGAAGAAAAATGACATGAGATAAGAACCCCAATATTATCTTCAATGAAACAAAATACGCAAATTCACATGCAGTGTATCTTGCTGCCTAAAGTTTAAAAAAACGCACAAGTACCAAGTAAATGCCTTATAAAAGCACTAAGACAAATATATCTGATTTCCTTTTTTTGTCATCGTTTCTCCCTTTCTTTGTTTGCTAATTTCATATTCCGTATTTTATCCTGGAAAGTAACACAAAGGAAAAATGTATTTTCCCACGTGGATGTAAATAATGCCACAGTGAAAATATTGATAATTGTGATAGACCTCCTGAAGAAAAAAATTAAGTATCCAAAATATGTAAGACTTTTGCAATCTGATTTTTGGAGGGAAGAAAGCAAATATTCCTTCAACGCAGCTGTGAGTCCTTTGTCATTCTTGAAGACGTCTTGTAACAATACTCCCCAAGTTTGTGGAACGGCATTCACAGAAAACAGATTTGCTGGCCTCAAAACATGCCACACAGCTGCTCAAATGAGTGAGACATTGTCTAGCTCTTCTTAACCACAGGCAAAGCTGTTGGTTACAGACATTAATACGATTCAGAAAATTATATGATATGTGGCATTTGGGAAATAAGACTTACTGAGTTTCCTACCCAGAAAAAACTGACTAGAAAACCAATTTGTTTTGTAAAATTTTAACCAAGATATTCAAGTGAATATTAGAGAACACAAATAATACTATAATACAACAATTTTATGTAGTCGTGGGGAAGGGATATTTGAATTTGGGGTAATCCACAATTTCATTTTCTTTGTCATGTTTTCTGAAGTATTCACACATCATTGAACTTTAGTTATGTAAGTGAACTCATTTAATGGGAAGCAGACGCTATTGGAAAAAGAATGACCATCTATATCTAAATTCTATAATTATCACGAACCCAAAAAAAGAAATGCATGTTGAAACGGTATAACTTTTTTGTACAACACTTCCAGAACACAACTACACTTTTCATTTAAGCAAGAGCTAATTTGTTTCGTATTTACTGATTTTTCAACCAGAAAATTCTCTTTAAAAATACAAATATGGGGCGCCTGGGTGGCTCAGTCAGTGAAGCGTCTGCCTTTGGTTCAGGTCATAATCTCAGGGTCCTGGGATCGAGTCCTGCATCTGGCTCCCTGCTTAGTGGGAGCTTCTTTCTCTCCCTCTGCTCCTGCACTCTCTCTTGCTCTCTCTCTCTCTCAAATAAATAAATAAAATCTTTATTTAAAAAAAAGAATATAATTACAGTGCATAAACAAAAGATCCCTGAGTCTGCAGGTCAGCTCTCTTACACTTGAGTTGTGTGCTCTGCTTGATATGGTGAATTTTCCTTTGTCACGTATTCACTTTTATGTGTCGCTCTTGTTCCCTTGATGGAGACTGAACACTGAATCCAGGTGATTTGGTTTGAGAAGCCAGTTCATCAGGTGAAAAGTCAGACTGGTTGTCTTACAGAGAAATCATTTAAATCTACCCAAGATTAGAACCACATAGACGCAGGTGTGTGCTCTTGGTTCAGACTTCCCTCCTTCGGTACGATGTCAGTTCTGAGCATTTGTAGCAGGTCCATTCCTGTGGCGCATTAGGTGTCATCCAACAATATATCCAGGAGCACAAAGTGGTTACCTGAAGATTTATCTGTAATTCAGTTACACAGACAGAAGTTGACACCATTTGTTCACTGTGTATGTCTACCTGAAAGGAAAATGTGTTCACCATAACATTATTAATATGTCTGTGAAGACCATCTATTGGGGGTGCCTGGCTGGCTCATTCGGTAGAACATGAGACTCTTGATCCCGGGTGGTGAGTTTGAGCCCCACCCATGCTGGGCATGAAGATTACTTAAAAAACAGAAAAGGAAAGGAAAAAATCTGTTACTGTATTACTTGACACTTGAATCAAAGAAGCAGAAATAAACTAATAAATTCATTGCAGGGTCCTTTGCACCTGTCCCTAGTTAGTCACCCAGACTTTCCTATTGCTTAGGTGCAAACCAGGGTATCGTGGGCTCATCTTGTCCTTTCTCCACGCCGTAAATCAAGGCTTGTCTCTGTCTCCTGGGGCCTGGAATTCCTTTTAATAGCACCAATAATGAGAAACCAAGATTTGGGTACTAATTGTTGATTTCTGCTCTACAGTCTTTTCTATCAACTCTTTCCATTGTACTGAGTTATGATATAGTCTTTTTTACAAATTAGGACTTTGTATTAACATTTTCCCTTGAAATTTAGCATGACAATATTTTTAAACGTACATTATTATGTGTTTTCTTTTCTCTTACACTAAAATCCTTGGTTCTTAATGACATCATTATATCAGTTTGTGTTGTCACCAACATAGCATTGTTTTCTCAATTTGATACAACGTTAGATTCCTGGTTTTGTTGTTGGGAGTACTAATGTTTGCTTAAAAAGAATAGTACTCTTGGATTTAATTTTATCAACATATAAAATAAAAATAAAAAATAAATATAAATATGAAATACGTATATGGCCTGAAACTCAAAACCTCAAACAGGCGTTTATGATTATTTTTCATTTCTTTAAGCCAGATTTTTTTATTAAGAAAAATATTTATATTTGTTCTTTATCTGTAATCATAATCTAGATTTTTAATGAAAGGCCTCATTTATTACAAGATTTTGTTTTGCCGAAACACAATCATAAAGGATTATTTGGAAGATGGGAACATCGCTATTTCTTGAATAATTCCAGTTTCATTAAAAAGGCATTTGGGAGAAAAATAAGGATTAATTCATGAGTAGAAGTCTGTAGTTTCTGCTGTCCTTGCGAGTTTGTGTTTCTGGTACATCTATGATGTATGTTTTCACGTATATTTATACATACATATATTCTATGCAATTACCAACATTCTTTTTAGTTCTGGGTTTTTAAATATTTTCTGGTACTCATTTCCACAATCATGATTCACAACAGTTCTGTCACCTCAAAATTTTTCCTGCACTTTTTCATACTCATACTTTCTCCGAGGGGCACCTCGGTGACTTAGTTAGTGAAGTGTCTGCCTTGGGCTCAGGTCATGATCTCAAGGTCCTGGGATTGGGTCCCTCATCAGGCTCCCTGCTCAGCAGGGATCCTGCTTCTCCCTCTACCTGCTGCTCCCCCTGCTTGTGCTGTCTCTCTCAAATAAATAAATAAATAAAATCTATTAAAAATTTTTTTTTCTCCCAAACCAGAGCCCCTGGCAGACCCTGAGCTGACCTTTGTTGTTATCGTTTTGCATTTTTCAGAATGTCATATAAAGGGGATCAGACTGCATGGAGACTTGAGACTGTGGCTTCCCTCACTCGAAATAAAGCCCTCTCCCTCTGTGAGGGCTTTTTTTTTTAAATTGTTGAATACTATTCCTGTGTATGGAGGCACCAAAATTTGTCTTTGTTCATGTCTGTGGACATTTGTTCCAGTCTGTACACTTCTGAATAAACATTCACGTACGAGTTTCTTTATGCACATAGGTTTTTTGCTCAGATGCT
Source organism: Ailuropoda melanoleuca (assembly GCF_002007445.2). Taxonomy (NCBI): domain Eukaryota; kingdom Metazoa; phylum Chordata; class Mammalia; order Carnivora; family Ursidae; genus Ailuropoda; species Ailuropoda melanoleuca. The sequence continues at coordinate 2,864,728 of NC_048238.1, read as the reverse complement.
AAGGACAGGCAAACCTTTATCAGAAACTACCTGACAGCAGTTCAGACGGTACCATTGTGCACCCCAGCAGTCACAAAGCAGAGTCCTACCTGTTCTGCACCCACACCAGCCCTGGGCAGGGGCAGTCTGTCTTTGTGGGGTCTTTCTTGTTGCCTGTGATCCTTCGCAACATTATACTATGTGCGTAGGGTACCTTGTCTGATGGTGTTTTGATTCCTTACATACTAGTAATTCTGAGCACCTTTTTACTGCTTATTTGCCACACTCTATCTCCTTTGGTGATGTCTCTGATCCAATCTCTTAACCACTTATAACAAATGTGGTGATTTGTTGTCTGTTTGTTGAACATTGAGGGTTCTTCGGCAGTCAAGATTCAAGTCCCTTATCAGATGTGTTCTATAAATACCTTCTCTCAATCTGTGGCTTTTTTTTTTTTTTAACTTTCTGAACAATATTTCCTTTCCCTTTGTGGATCATGCTTTCTGGGGAGTCCCACCTGGGATACATTTGACTGATAGATTCCTACTTCAAAGACTTAAGCATATCAACTGGCCGGGGAAATGGAGAAGAGGACAAATGTCTTAAGAGAGTCTGTAGGAAAGTGTTGACCGCAAACCTACACTCCATTTCCTTTCCTTTCCTTTCTTGTAAACGTGTTAACAGACGGACCTCCTGCTCAATGCACTAATGCCATTTGCTGGTGAAACCTTTCTTATCTGTACAGGGAGATGGGAAGGTCGTCCCTGTCTGGCTAAGACTGCTTATGGTAAAGACCTAGAATCGGTGGCCTTAGGGGACGTGGATTTAGGAAACATTTCTCACGACATATGTAACTGTCAGAGTGTAGAACGAAGGTGTGCCGTGACAGAAATATTCAGTTGAATGAATGGCAGTCCGTAAAACCTGGCTGAGTCAGATAAAAGAAATGCATTTTAGGCGTGCCTGGCTAGCTCTGCTGGCTGAGCACAAACTGTCAATCTCAGGGTCCTGACTTCAAGCCCCACATTGGGTATAGAGCTTACTTTTTTTAAAAAAATGCATTTTAGTTCTATTTTTTAAAGATTTTATTTATTTATTTGAGAGGGAGTCCAAAGCAGGGGGAGCAGCAGGCAGAGGGAGAGGGAGAAGCAGGCTCCCAGCTGAGCAGGGAGCCCGATGCGGGGCTCAATCCCAGGACCCTGGGATCATGACCTGAGCCGAAGGCAGACGCTTCACCGACTGAGCCACCCAGGTGCCCCTAATTCTCTTTTTAAGAAGAAAATTTTGGAAACATCTGTTGAGCTTCCAAAACCATGATAGAATCTCATGCATTAGAAACATGCACATGAAGAAAAATATTTTTGAGAAACAGCCCTCCCAAGAACACACGAAGAAGTCTTCCCGGTTAGATGCCATTGCCGTAGGTGTCAGCATAAAGACTGCTCTCCTTTGTACGTGTGGCAAACCCACATGGACACTACGGCACCCTGTCACCCGTCTGCAAATTCTTCTCTCTTACTCGTTCCCTCTACACCTATACGTATTGATTCAAAAACTTAGGACAAATAACGACCTTGTGAGCTTTGCCTTTAATTGCACATTGATTTTGAAACTGCCCCGGGGTCCATGCATTAATCTAAATTACCTCGCATACATGTGTCCTTGGTGAGGAAATACTTTCCATTATGGCTTCTCAACCATGCTGACAAAAACAAAAACAGACATTAAACACGCTCATGTCAAGAAACGAGCCCAGAATGGGGCGCCTGAGTAGCGCAGCGGTTAAGCGTCTGCCTTCGGCTCAGGGCGTGATCCCGGCGTTATGGGATCCAGCCCCACATCAGGCTCCTCCGCTGGGAGCCTGCTTCTTCCTCTCCCACTCCCCTGCTTGTGTTCCTTCTCTCGCTGACTGTCTATCTCTGTCAAATATATAAATAATCTTAAAAAAAAATAAATAATAAAAAAATAAAAAGAAATAAGCCTGGTAAAAGTTATGAATTTGTGAAGTCATTTTTTTCAAGGATTAGTAATTATTAGTTATATCCCTACAGTATCTAAAAGGATCTCCCTGTCATCAGTACCCTGATAGGTCAGATCTATTGACAGAGACATACACGTACAAATATTCTATACACATATACACACAGGTATACATACAATATATTGTTTATACATAATTATTTTGTATTTTAGTGGTGTAACTGTTTTGTTTTCTATTTATATATAATTTATGCATATAATTATAATTTCATACACATGTGTAAATATGTGTACATATGTAGACATATATAATATATATTATATCTAATAAACATCCATATAAATATGTTTATACAATTATGAATATATATTATTCATGAAAGTTTCTTATATCTCATTATATTTATATATAGTATATAATTAAAATTCTACAATATAATATGCAATCTATGTTCTGTAGATTGTATAATATATAATTATGTGACAAAATATATAATTAAAATGTATATTATGTATATATTGGTAAGTAGCATATATCATAATAAATACATGTATTATATCATATGTACACATTTACACATATACATTATGTATTAAACATACACATATAAATATATGTGTATATATGTTTATGTATAATAAACATAAATATATGTTTACAATAAGCATATTGAATACATTATAAGTATATATTTATTAAAATATATATAAGAAACATATATACATGTTCATAAATGTTCATACATGTACATATAATTATACATTTGTGTGTATAATTACAGTTATGTGCATAAATTATATTTTAACAATATAATCTAGTATATATAATATGGTATATATATTAGAATGTATTAGAATATATACCATAATGTATATACTATATATATACACCTAGTCTTATTAAATATATCATATTTCATTATCTTATATTGTATTGTGTGTATTAAATATAAACATTATATATTATACAAAAGGTCCAGGATCTGAATCCAATTATAGTTATGTATATAAATTATATTTAAACAATATAGTGTAGCAGGTATATTATAGTATATATATTCTGTGTACTGTTATACATATTATATATATGCTATTATATATACTATATATAGTATACAGCTATTATGTTATTAAATATGTATCACATTATATTGTATATATAGATATTATATATCATATTATATGTATCAAAGTTCCAGGATCTGACTCCAAATGAGAATGTACATTTTCTGCAAATGAGTGTCACAGACCACTTATGTCAGTTGTACCAGTTTTGCCACGTGACTAGGAATAAATTATTTACAGACTAACGTGCTCTTAAAATATCGGGTACCATATGAGCGGTCTTGAAGTAAGAAGCCAGCATCAGAGACAGTGCAATAACATGTGAGAAGGTTAAAAGCCAGGAAATAAAACATACACCACCCAAACATCTAGCTTGTGTAAAAACCTTGCAAGAGCCGGGTGTGACCGTCCACAGAAGGACGTGGTTTTGTATTAGGCATTAGGATTGCTGCTAAGATATAAGGAAAAGTGCAGCAACACCTGAGAGGAAAGACCTGTTGCAGCTCCTGGGTTAAAGATTATCCTATGAAGGAATGCCGGGGTGGCTCAGTCGTTAAGCATCTGCCTTCGGCTCAGGTCATGATGCCAGGGTCCTGGGATGGAGCCCTGCACTGGGTTCCCTGCTCTGCTGGGAGCCTGCTTCTCCCTTTGACCCTCCCCCTGCTTGTGTTCCCTCTCTCCCTGTCTCTCTCTGTCAAATGAATAAATAAAATATTTTTTAAAAAGAAAAGAAAAAAAAGAGTAAGGATCTATAAGAAGTGACCTCTCTCACTGCTCCCGGGGGGCAGACCTAAACACCGAAATCCCTAGTGCACCACCGTCACTACATGCCCCCAAACAGTGGGGGATGCAACAATCCCAAGCCTTAGTAAAATATGGAGGAGCCCCTCTCTCTCAGGGCCTTGCTTTCATAAACCAAGAGGAAAACTCTGAAGTCATTTGATGAAAACAAAAATCTCGAGCACGCTCTTCCGTGTCCTGTCCCACTGTCTCATTTATAACTCTGGAAACCAAAAGGACAATTCTATTTTTCTTCCTACTCCACAGTCTCTTGTGGAGACAAACCTCACCAGTCCTGTCGAGGAATCAAATATTTTGCAAAAAAAACCAAAAAATGAAAAAACAAAACAAAACAAAAACCCATCGTGAGCCCCATCATGTAGCATTCTGAGATGTTACGAGTACCATCCCCAACTTCCACTGGCAGAGGGCATATATCCTGTCCTGCTTGGATGTCCAAGCCATACCTACTTACGCAACACCGTGTCACGTGGAAAGAAGGCGATTCTTTGCTTCGATGGCTGTAAGTACCATCACCATCTTTCCCTTTAGCACGTAATGAAATTGCGTTTGGGTCCCAATATGTTTCTGCCGTGCTTTTCAGGGAGTCTCTTAGCGACGGAGTCTAATTAGGTTCCGAGACAGAAGGCATTAAAATATTCGTGATGATACCTGGTAAAAGATACAACCTGCTTTCCTTCCTGGGGGGACAAATGGCGCCCAAATGTGCTTTGCATAACAATTTGCATCCATGGGTAAACTTCCATAATCACAGAGCATGCCATAAATTAATACGCCACGCTTTGTCAACATAATTGGTTTGCCATTTTGCAAGGTGGCTCGGAGCTATTAGTTCCCAAATAACGAAAACATTATTTTTGTACATGATATCAAGTTACAGAACACAAACGTCCCTGCACTTCCCTAGACCTGCTCAGGGTTTAAATGTTTAACTTGCAACCTAGAAAGTGAGGTTTACGTTTCTGTGTGGGTTCCAAATGCCTGCAAAGGTGCTTAGACAAGAGTTTATAAAGACAGGGGCACCTGGGTGGCTCAGTTGTTAAGCGTCTGCCTTCGGCTCAGGGTGTGATCCCGGCATTATGGGATCGAGCCCCACAANGTGCTTAGACAAGAGTTTATAAAGACAGGGGCACCTGGGTGGCTCAGTTGTTAAGCGTCTGCCTTCGGCTCAGGGTGTGATCCCGGCATTATGGGATCGAGCCCCACATCAGGCTCTTCCGCTATGAGCCTGCTTCTTCCTCTCCCACTCCCCCTGCTTGTGTTCCCTCTCTTGCTGGCTGTCTCTATCTCTGTCAAATAAATAAAAAAAATCTTTAAAAAAAAAAAAAGAGTTTATAAAGACAGCATGAAAAGCATTTCTCTCTGTGCCCTGAACTTTTAGCACAAAGAAATGGATTACAGGTACACTTCATAATCATGAACCGTTGGATCGGATAAACTAGGAGCACCTGTAAAGCCCATTCTGGAAAAATGTTGCAAAACCAATTATTTTGTTGCATTAGGACCCATTTCCTGCATTAAGTTTGAGTTAATCAAACTAAGATTAGCAATACATCATCTTTGATGTGTTGTATTATGCATATGTACAAAGACTATACTTACAATGCGATAAGAGGTGGAATCATGAAACTGCCTTTTTTATAGTCAGAAGTGACAGAAGGGGTAATGAACCATGACAGACTGTGGACTCTGGGAAACAAACTGAGGGCTTCAGAGGGGAGGGGGTGGGGGAATGGGATAGGCCGGTAATGGGTAGTAAGGAGGGCACGTATCGCATGGTGCACTGGGTGTTATATGCAACTAATGAATCATTGAAATTTACATCAAAAACCAGGGATGTACTGTATGGTGACTAACGTAATATAATAAAAAAAATTATTAAAACAACAACAACAAAAAAAAAAGTGACAATTCCCTGTATTTCAGCTGGATAGCTGATGCTCAAATATGTTCTCAGATTTGTTGGTCCCAGTAAAGGTCTCTTCTCGGTTGGCAGAGAACTTGTGATTGGCGTCTTAAAATGTGGATCAGGATAATAGAGCATTTTGATTCTGTTTTGCCTTTCCCCTAAAAAGGAAGCAGGAAATATCGGGAACAGAGATGATTTACTGCCTTTTGAAAAAATTAAACCCCATTCTTAGAAACACACATGCCGCAATTTAAAAACACTGACTGGACAGAAATACCAGGGTCATTAATGGAAGCCGGAAAACTATGACTTGAGACCCCACATGGTCAACATCTCCACACATAGCAAAAAAGAAGAAACAAGACAATACAATAAAAACGGAATTTTAAAACCATAAATGTTATATAAACTTTACAATTACATAAAATCATACGACATTGTAAATTAACACAACTTAGTGATCAATTATAGGAATTATCCAAATTATAAAATTACAAAAATTGTCCAAAAAGCAATCCGTACCAGCTTTAAGTTACAGAAGAAGAAAGTTCCTAAGGGGAACCTGTTTTTAGTGAGTCGAGAACAATTGATCCCTCTGGTTTCAGTTCGAATTTGGATTGTGAAGAAATGTTATTTGAAAATCAGCTGCGGTCACATATGGCAAAGAAGTATCTGAAACAACACTGCATATAAAAAATAAAATCAGAACATTTATGGTCTTAGATGTCTTAGATGTCCACGTTGAATTTATCAGGGTGGAAAAAAGGAATGCCCTCAATTTAAAAGGGTTTATAGGGGCCCCTGGGTGGCACAGCGGTTGAGTGTCTGCCTTCAGCTCAGGGCGTGATCCCGGCGTTCTGGGATCGAGCCCCACATCAGGCTCTTCTGCTATGAGCCTGTTTNTGCTCCCCCTGCTTGTGTGTTCTCTCTCAAATAAATAAAATCTTTAAAAAAGGAAAAAGGATTTATGGAGTGTAAACGAACAGTTGTCCTAGCCATGGTTTGTTTGGGTTGGCTTGTGCCTCGTTTATAAACCTCTTACGGATACAGGTGTGGACCATCTACCGTGGGCGTGTTTGAATTTATAACTACCACTGTTTACCTCCGGTTGTGTTTTTGCTATTTCCTTTAACGTGGCCAAAGGCCAGGGGTGGGATTCAATGCCTGCAGAGAATCACTTTTGAGGTCAAAATACTGGGTGTTCAACTTTCCCAAGTGCATACCAGCTGCATTCACATGAAGTGTTGAACTATTTAAGCTTTAGTCCCCCATCTTTGCAAAATGGGGAAATCACAAACACACCTAACGGGATCCTGGGAAAGTTTAAAAGTCAATTGGGAAGAGAAAGTATCAGCAGGTAGAAGTTTCTCGTTAAATGCTCCTGTTTCCTCGTGTGTCGGCGTCAAGGAAAGAAGTGGGGTGCCTCATGCCATTGGAAACATGTAAGTGTCCCAATGGGGAAACCATCAAGGGACCTGCCTGGCTTTGGGGCAACACATTGCAGCTTTAAGAAACCAAGCTCACAGAGCTACTTGTCAACGCCACTGGCTGATCCCCAGCCATTTCTTTCCTTTTGAGAAGAAACAGATTGTAAGCTTCCACTCGTGTGCATTTCCATAATAAAATAAAGACTGAAATTTAGTGATATGGCAAGTGGCATCTTCCTAAGGACTTTGTCTAGCAAAGGGGACATCAAAGTCCTGGTCACATTTGGAACTGGCCAAACTAACTCGCATCATCACGGATACCTGAGAGATGACCAAATAACCTCAAAGACCCCTGGCATGTCAACAGGCAAGAATAAGTGAGATTACGCTAAACTGGAAAGCTTCTGAAAGGAGAGGAAACCATCAACAAAATTAAAAGGCAGCCTACGGAGTGGGAGAAAGTATTTGCAAGCCATCTATCTCGTAAGGGGGTAATATCTAAAATATATAAGGTGAGACGTCTGGGGGGCTCAGTCAGTTAAGTGTCTGTCTTTGGCTCAGGTCATGATCCCAGGGTCCCAAGATCGAGTCCCGCATCGGGCTCCCTGCTCAGCGGGGAGTCAGCGTCTCCCTCTCCCTCTGTGCTCTCTCTCTCAAATACATAAGTAAAATCTTCAAACAAACAAGCAAAAAAACACATGGTCCTTTAAGCTAGACTAACAACCTCTGGGATTAACATTCCTCATGGCCTCCAAAATTTTAAAACCCACCGTTTGGGTCACGGTAGAGCACTGTTTGCACAAAACACTAACGTAACTATTTTGCTTCCTACAAGCTTCACTCAAGTTATATTTTTTGTGCAATAGCATAGATCCGAATGTGTATGCATGTGTTTCTAATTTTATCTTCAGTAAAATGTAAACGAATTTTAAACATGCCCCCAAGTTCCTAAATCATGAAAACATCAGATTTGCAGTAAATAGTGAAAGCTTTGACACGGCCCATCCCATCCCTATGAAGAAGGTTGTAGTTTTTACTTTGTTGACCCTGCTTGATACTGTCTCCCTGTGTTTACATACGCTGTGTATCTGAAGAGGTCTCTTACTTCCCTTGAAATGGAAGGTCCTATTCTGAGTGGCTGTAAAGTCATCCTATTTCCTTGGCCCTACATTCTTTCTTCCCGGATGAGTCTTTCCATTTGTCTTCCTGGAGCATGCTGTGGTCTGATTTTAATCATGTGTCCAGAGGCAGGGAGACCTTTTTAAGGGGGGGGGGCATGCTGATAATTGGAATTACTTTGCAAAGCCACTGCCTCCTCGTGTAGTCATGCTCGGGCTATGTGTAAGCAGGATTTGCTCATCCCATGAAAAGCACAGGCAGATCAGCTGGGTATGGGAGCAGAGGGAACCTCAAGTCACCTGAGGCCAATTAAATCCTCTAATCCAGTTCTTTGAGTGCCACGGACAGTGTCATGTCTGGGCCTCTCTGCCCAGCTCCAAGCGAACCAGCAAAAACAAATGCTTGAGGCCACACTGACATGCTCACAGAGTTCCTTGGGAACATCCACAAGCGCAGAAAACATAAAACAAATATCTGTGTTTGGGTTTTCCAGTGAGAAACAGGAGACGTCAGACTTAGGCCTTCTGAGAAGCACATGCAACTCACAGAGCACAAATCATGGAAGGTCCTGGAAACTCTACTCGTCATTATATTCTCTGAGAACCAGGTAACTCAAGAAAGAAATGTTAGCAGCTGCATTGTTTCGAAGAGCTTGGAGGGGAATCAGTCACCCCATCTGCCAACCATAGCATGGATCCGACCATTGCGGTGTGTTCGTAGAATAATACAGTACAGGGAAGTACAAGTCAAGACCACAGTGAGATCTCACCTTACAGCAGTCCAAATGGCTAAAATTAACAAGTCAGGAAATGACAGATGTTGGTGAGGATGTGAAGAAAGGGGAACCCTCCTACACTGTTGGTGGGAATGCAAGTTGGTACAGCCACTCTGGAAAACAGTATGGAGGTTCCTCAAAAAGTTAAAATTTGAGCTACCCTATGATCCAGCCATTGCACTACTGGGTACTTACCCCAAAGATGCAGACGTAGTGAAGAGAAGGGCCATATGCACCCCAATGTTCATAGCAACATTGTCCACAATAGGTAAATCGTGGAAGGAGCCGAGATGCCCTTCAACAGATGACTGGATTAAGAAGATGTGGTCCATATATACAATGGAATATTACTCAGCTATCAGAATGAACGATTTCTCAACATTTGCAGTAACATGGACGGCACTGGAGGAGAAAATGCTAAGTGAAATAAGTCAAGCAGAGAAAGACAATTATATGGTTTCACTCATATGTGGAACATAAGGAATAGCAGGGAGGACCATAGGGGAAGGGAGGGAAATCTGAAGGGAGAGAAATCAGAGAGGGAGACGAACCATGAGAGACTATGGACTCAAAGAAACAAACTGAGTGTTGCTGGAGGGGAGCTGGGTAGGGATGGGGTAACTGGATGATGGACATTAAGGAGGGCACGTGGTGTAATGAGCATGGGGTGTTATACACAACTGGCGAATAAATGAACACTACATCAAAAACTAATGATGTTGGCTAATTAAATTTAAATTAAGAACAATAATAATAATAATAATAAATGAATCACCAGACACTTGCAGTAGCTGCATCCATCTCATTATGTGATGTCGTGTGAAAGGGGCCAGAGGTGTGACCCTACCTACACATGCCACGTGCCCTTTTATGTGAAACCCAGAGTTCTCACTCATAGGCATCAAGGTTTAGAAAAGAACTAGGGGGGCACCTGGGTGGCACAGCGGTTAAGCGTCTGCCTTCGGCTCAGGGCGTGATCCTGGCGTTATGGGATCGAGCCCCACATCAGGCTCCTCTGCTGGGAGCCTGCTTCTTCCTCTCCCACTCCCCCTGCTTGTGTTCCCTCTCTCACTGGCTGTCTCTATCTCTGTCAAATAAATAAATAAAATCTTTAAAAAAAAAAAAGAAGAAAGAAAAGAAAAGAACTAGGAAGCAATTCTTATGGGATTCCAGGGAGAAGTCACCTCCAGGGAAAATGGAGCATGTTCTGGGGAGAACCTGGAGGTCCCGGCAATGCTCCGATTCTTGACGGGGTGAGAGAAAGCCACTCATTTATTGTGCAGCCCTTTTTATGAATGCAAGTCTCATGTCATCAAAAAAGCTTACGAAGAAAGAACAAAAAAGGTCTAAACTGTGTATGTAATCTTTATCTTCAAGGAAATGCAGAAAGAACATTTTGTTTTCTGGATTTGGCAGTATGGAAGGAAACAGCCCAGGGGTTTGAAGCAGGGGGTTGAGGGCAAATTCATCACTTCCGTACTCACCACCGGCACCAAGACCCTAGACCCGTTCTCTCCCTTGTGGAAAGCTGCGTCACTCCCCACTTCTTGAGAAGGAAGGGTTTGCGTACGGTGGACAATTGGACCAATACCTCAGGGCTAAAACTGCAGGAAAACTCTGAATTCTGCTTATCTTTTCCTATATTTTGTGTACATAATTAATATTGCATATGTGTACTTATCTCTCTGTGATCTACTTATCTTCCCATCCACCCATCCATCCATCCATCCGTACATCCATGTATCCATCCACCCCCCATCCATCCATCCATCCATCCGTACATCCATGTATCCATCCACCCCCCATCCATCCATCCGTACATCCATGTATCCATCCACCCCCCATCCATCCATCCATTGATCCACTGATCAAGATTAGATTGATAAATGATACAGAAACAGATAAGTAGGGACATATAGACAGAAGATAGATGATGGACAAACGGATGGATGTGTAGATAGATAGAGTACAAATAAAATATTCTTTCACTTTTCACCTCTTAGCTTTCTGTTGAATCAATTATACTTCTCAATTCATGGTTGAGAACACCATCCTTGATCACTGGGAGCCCCAGCCCACACACCTTCATTTTGTTTTATTTTTGCCACTTATTTCTGAGACATTCCTTGTCCACACTCTCAAATGCATCCATTCTATTGAATTACACATACACATTTTTTAAATTCCTCCTTGCCTGTATGCACTGCTTAGCCCCTGCCAGAATCCCTGTTTCTCCTCCGCCTCTGAGTAGCACCCATACTTCACCCTTCAGCTCTCATGACAGCTCAGTCAACTTTTCCGTATCTGTTTCTCCCAGCACTCTTGTGAGCCCTTTATCATTCTCAAGCAATCCACTTTTTATCCCCCTGGGGCCACTGAGATATTAAGTATTTATGTTTTCATTCCCTCATTTAAAGATGTTTTGGGTACGAAGCTTTCTAGGCTCAGGAAAATTTTATAGGAGGCCAGGAAGAAATAAGAAATTGTCAATAAGTCGATTGTCTGATTTTTGTGTTTTTAAAACCAACAAACAGTTCTGGGAAATTATGTTGGGTGTCTTGGAAGGAGTGATAATTCTGAGGGACGCATAAACTGGGAAGGCAGGAAGGAATTCACGAAACCTGCAGGAGTTTATTTCAGAGACTGGAAGAGAAGTCACAGGTATGATGTGTTGGGTTTGCAAGCAAGGAGCCTACCTGTGCTTTCATTCCTAAATCCGAAATAGCTGCGTGATTCTCCCTTGGCAAATGTCTCTGTTCGAAACACATCACGGAAGTGCATGAGCTGCTGAACACTGAAGACACATATGGATGAGGAAATGAGCCACAAAGAAACCCACCCAGACGTTTGGCACATCCATGGCAACACGAAATAGATTGAGTCTAATTTTCTCACCGGCTTGTTGAAATGAGCCCTCAGACTCATGATGTCAGTTGACCGGCAGAAACAAAGAAACACAATATTCACCCAGCAGTTTAGATGGGACTAACTTGGATGAGAACGCATACCTACTGGCATTCATCAGTGTTTTCTGACACCCTCTGAATGCTTATGGATGCCCTCTCTCTTCCCCTCGTCAGTAGCCTTTGTGAGCACAACACTCATCTAAATATCATTGGCTGTCACAACCTCTCGGCACTAAAGGAGTATTTGTTGATTGCATGGATGGATTCGTAGACCGCACATGTCTTCAGAAGCTAGTGTGTGCACTAAATTGAGGCAGTGCGAGTAGCCTGAATCCTGACTCAATAAAAAGCCATTAATTGATTATGACTCTTAGGTGCCATGGGTTTGATGGCGGGCATTAACAGTTTGCTGTTGGTGTTTGACAAATCCAATGGCGGTTTTTCTATATTACCTACTTTGGTTCTTTCCCAAGGAACCCATAATCATCGCCTAGAGAGTATTTTCCTTGTGGATCATGGCTCTTATCTACCCAAAGTCACTGGCATTGTAACTTTTGCAAATGCCGAAATGTTTCGTGCAGATTTGTGGCTCTTGGAAGTAACCTGGAGTTATGTCGCATAATCAAGACTCTTAATGCCACTGGATTTTTGGGGGCTGTAAGCACTGTATTCATTGGCTAGAGCTGCCCTAACAAAGTACACAGACCAGGTGGCTTAACCAAGGGACATGTATTTCTTACCTTCCATAATAATATAGCATTAAGAGCCTGGATATCCCACAGAACATCACATGGACCCAGCACCTTGGTGGGCATCATCCCAACAAGGAAGAGCTGGAAGTCATTGGCGAATGCACGCTCCAGAGGGTGGGAGATAAAACCTGGGAAGATTTGGAGATAGCAGATGATTATCTCACTCTGGCTGCGTTCCAAACTTGTGTTTTTCTTGCCACCAACTATTAAACTCCAATTAGCATCATGTGACTATAAAAATTAATTCCTTTTTAAATTATTTCCACTTTAAGATGTTCATGAATTCCAAGAACCAGAAGAATAAATAAATAGCATGAATAACATTCAGAGTCTCCCATGCTTTTTTGTAGGTGAACTCTAAAATCAATTGAAAGAAAAAACAGTCATTTCAAAATAGGAAACAGGGAGTCCATGGGATGCCTGGATGACTTGGTTGATTAAGCATCTGCCTTTGGCTCAGGTCATGATCTCAGAGTCCTGGGATCGAGTCCTGTGGGAGGCGAGGAAAAGTCTTGCCTACGCTTTTCTCAAAAGGTGTTCCGTCAACAAGAATACAAGAATTCATAGAGGCTTAGAAGCACAAATCCTGTTTAGAAATGGAAGGACAGTAGTCCAGATGGCTTGAATGCCAAACACACATCAGAGTAATGGACATCAGATGATGCAGGGTCACCTGTGAGGCGTGGACTTCACCTACCTGGGCCACGGTGTACAGGTTCTCCCACTCAGACCCTCGCACACAGCCTTGCACTTTCTTGCATGGCGATCTTTGAGGATACGTGTTTCCTGTGATGTACCAATTCCACTGCAAGTTATATATGGAAACGCACCTCCCCATAAAAACTCGCACGCCGATGTGCATAGCAGCGCTGTCTGTAATCCCTACAAATGCAAGCCGCGGCAATGCCCATCAGCAGATAAACGCACAGGCAAAACGAGCTGTGTCTGTTCCATTCAGGGACTATATTATCGAAAAGAATGGATGAAGTGGTGTGAGAGGCTACAATGAGGACACATCTTGAAAACATGAAGTCAAAGAAAGCCGTAGGTGGTAGGATTCCACTGACACAAAATGCACAGAACGGGAAAACCTACAGACACAGAAAGTACACGTGTGGTTTGCAGGGGCCGGGAGCAGGGGAATAGGGAGTGGCTGCTGATGGGCCCAAGGGTTCTTTTTGGACAAGTGAAAATGTCCTAAAATTGATTGTGCTGATGGTCGCACAACGCTGTGAAGAAATTAAATACCATTGAGCTGTGTGTTTTATTTTTATTTTATTTTTAATTGTGTTTTTAATTTTTAAGTAATCTCTACGCCCAACATGGGGCTTGAACCTATAACCCTGAGGTCAAGAGTTGCATGCTCTAGTGACTGAGCCAGCCAGGCAGCTCTGAGCTGTATATTTTAAATGGCTGAATTGTATGATTTAGATATATGCTTAAATTTTTTTTAAAGAAAGATCCTTAAACATATTCTTTTTTCCCTATTTACTTGATTTTCTCCCCTGCTCCCTACGCTCAAAAAAAAGCCTGGGATTTCCATAGCAATAGCTTTCTGAAAATGCCAGGGTATAACAACATCATTTTGTTTTGATTTGGGAAAATCAATTCCCCATTATTTCTGCTTTCGGCCAGCATGATCCGTGGAGAAGACAATAATCCCCATATATCTGTGAACTATATGTTTTCATCCACCAAAGACACTTAATAGGACTCGAATCCTTTTCTGAAAACATTATTGCAAGTTATTTATATAGACGAGTTTATTCAACAGAGTATTTTCTTGAAATCTGCCCCAGAGTTTGTGTGCACTTAAACTTTCCAAGCAGTGGGATAGGGTTTTCCTCTGTTTTGTCTCTCTGTGCTGCCGCTGGGAGAAAACACTAGTGAGATGGGACACAAATACTTGATTTGTGTGGGAAGAAAAGAAGGGGACAAGTAACGGGGAGCTGAATCCTGTATCAAAATACCCAAAATAAAATCAGTGAGCGTTGTAAGTACCTGAGACGTAACGGACACAGGGCTAATGTGACTTCTGGAGCACGTTTATTGAGAAAGCACACCTGTGTGCAGGTGTGTTCCCATGCATGGCACGAGGAAGCCCCCTAAGACGGGGGACAGGTGGCCATCACTCTGCTCAGTGACCCCCATCCCTGAAGAGAAAGCCTCAGCCCCATGCCCATGGGACCCACCTTCCCTCCGTGTGCACACCTGAAACCCTCCAGTCCCACCCCCACCCCCGTCTGCCCTGACTCCCACTCTGGACCACATCACACCACCAGGCCCTGGGAAGTCAGCTGGGTCCCACTTGCATTGACTCATGCCCTCTACAGCTTATATTCAATGGTCATGACCTGTGTCACCATTTTTTTCCTTATTCAACATCCCTTTTTTGCAACTGCTCTTTAATTTTACTTTGTAGGGGGAAAAATCATAATTTATAATCCTATTCATAATTTATACTCCCACATCAACCTCTACTGGGAGAGCATCCTGGCGTTATTGGAATTAGCCCCATCAGGTCATGAAAACAATGTCATTTGAATTCCTACTGCCATCTAGTTGCTATCGTTGTAGAAATCTTGCATCACTAATCATAAATGGTTTTAATTCCTAGACATTGGTATTCCATAATGGCAAACCCATAAATAGAATAAAGCTTTCGATGGTTTCCGTCTGTATGCACAATTTGAAGCTGCTTGCATAGCTTCCAAAAAGTCTGTTATGCTATGTAGCATTTGTACAAGGAAACATTTACACTTGTGCCTTCAAAAAAAAGTCATTGATATCGTCCTCAGTAATTTACACGGTCATCACCTATGTATCTTCTTTCCCGTCTTCCTCAGCAATTAGAGGACCATAGTCTACATATCTTCTGTCATTATCTGAGTGTTTTTGTTTCCTCTGAAAATCATTTCATCTAGCTTTCATTTTTTAATTTTTTATTTATTTTTAATTTTTAAAATTATTTGTTTGCTTCTTTATTTTTTAGAGAGAAAGAGAGTGCAGGGAATCGGTGGGGGAGGGGCAGAGGGAAAGAGACAGAATCTCTAGCCGACTCCCCACTAAGCATCAATCCCACAACCCTGAGATCATGACCTGAGCTGAAACCGGGAGTAGGACACTTAAGGGACGGAGCCCCCAGGCGCCCCCAGTGTTTTTATATAGCATCTGACAGTGAATTACCTGACATGTGATACAGGTTAGCCCCTTGCTGCTTTCTTCTGTGTTCTCTGTTGTGACACCTTCCCCTGCTTGCTGGGGAGCATTTCTGGTATCTCACGTTGCATCAGCGGGCTTCCTAGTTCTGTGTTCTCAAGCCCCTGACCCTGTATTCCGACCTGTATGCATTACGATGTTGGGTGATCTGTGTGCATCTAAGAGCAGACTCGGGGTGAGAATCCGTATACCTATATCCATTGCAAACAGCAAAGGCAGTGGTGTGGCTGGGCTGGAATGTTTCATCCCCCCAGTGCTGCAGATTTCCACATCTATGGCAACAACGTAGGTTCACACGCATCCCCCCTCATCCATAATCTAGGTCACCAGAAAACACTTTCCATGCACCTGATGCATTCCCAAAATAATATTCTTTTTCCTTTTCTGATTGCCTTCCTTTCCTTCCCGAGAGAAGAATACTGGTCTTTTCTAGGACGTACTTTGTATTTTCTAGTTGTTTACAAATCCTATTACCAGTAAGAGTGCAAATTCTTCACCTTTGGAATCCCGATGCACTCTGACTATAGGCCAGTTATTCCGTATGGAGACTGTCTCAGTGCAAACACCACAGACTGGGGGTCTTCAACAGCATACACATTGGTTTCTCACAGTTACAGGGGCTGGGGAGTGCAAGAAGAAGGTGAAGGTCTTTTCTGGTAGACAGAAGTCCACCTCGTCCATCTGTCCCCACATGGTGGGAACAGACAGACAAAGCAAGCTCTCTCTTTATCTTCTTGGGAGGACACTACCCCATCATGGGGCCTGCCCTCAGGACCTCATGTAGCCCTGATCCCTTCCCGAAGACCCCACCTCTAATACCATCCCAGTGGGGGTATGGCTCCCACATAGGAATGCGGGGTACACACAGACGTTGAGTCTGTTACACACGCTTTAAACGCGGGAAACCTCCATGATGATTGCCTTTTTAAAATTGTCACTCCGAGTCTTAACCATTTTGTAGAGGTCCACGCTTGTCCTTTATGCTTGTAAATACCAACAAAAACAAAAACAAACAAAACAAAACAAAAAGACAAATGGAGAATGATGTGGGAAACAAAGGCAGACGGAAAATAGGTTTCCTTACTACCTAGAGACCATTGACAAGTCCTTGAAACAGGCAGAGTGAAATTCCTCCGCTAGGAACTCAGCTGCCTTGATGTTAATACTTTGCTAAGGGCAAAGGCAACCTTAGCCCGACCCCCAGGACCCTGTAAATCCACTTTAACATATACCAATTCCTTTAGAAACGTCCTTTACCTCTAAACCCCCCAAGGTACGTGCTGGCAATCACCCCGCAAGCTTATGACCCACTGATACACATCTGAAGGGTCTCATGACTAAGGTTTTATCAGACAAGAATAAATGACCTTTTCCAGCAATAGCTAGCCCCTTCCAAGTCCCGGAAACCTTGCTTCCAAAATCCCTTAAGAGACTTAGGCTATCCCTAACCCCCTCGCAACTTGAGGGTATATAATGGGGAGATCACTCCTCATGACCCTGGTGCAGCTCTTTCTGCCCATGGGTCCTGTCCCCGTGCTTTAATAAAACCACCTTTTTGCACCAAAGACATCTCAAGAATTCTTTTTTGTCTGTTGGCTTCGAACCCTAACATCTTTCCTACATAGGAGACCAGCCTTGAAAACCCCCCTGAGCTGACGAAACCAGTTTAGTCATACATGCAAGGCTTAATTTAATTTATTTTGCAAGACTGGCTGGTCCTGGGTCCTTATGCCTCTGGAAGTCCTAAGCAAAACTTAACTGTTTTTGCTACCGTGATACAAGGCGGCCACTCCGAACTTCCCATATCATTTAAGAAAACTTTAATATTCTAACCACTCGATTATAACCAATCAGTGTGAAGAATAAACAGCCACTCCCTCTTTACCGTAGAAGCTGGTTTATAACAATATATACCCCTGAGCCCCCTTCCATGCTTGGTTTATGGGCTCCCGTGTTGCAAGCTGTCTTGTTGGTATGTGCCCGGTCAACTCCTGCCAGTTGCTACTAGGGGATTTATTGGCTTTACCTTTGGTATTTCTGCACTTTGGGACACAAACAATGGAACCTGCCAGGGAGGGCACTTCAAAATTCACACGTCTCCCTTTCTCCTCCTTCATCCGTGAGCACTTTCCCTGCTTGCAAACAGCACTGAAATCCTTTACCCGTTGAGGAACATTTTTCTCTGCTCCCTTGTTGTGAGATCCAACTTTGAAAACCACAGCTAATTTGAAGGCAGGCCGCAGGGGCAGGAGAGGTCATCAGCCAAAAGAAAACTGGCTTTCATTTTTCGTGTTTGATTTTTTAAGTCTGACCATTAAACACAGTTTGCTCTCCCTCTCTCTCTCTCATGCATGCATGTTTTATGTTCGTTCCAAAACACGGAAGTTATATAATGCATGATTACACTTTAACGTGCATAGTAATATATTCAAAATCATGTCTTGATTTACCAATGTGCACCTGACAGCAATTCCTATTCACAAAGATTTGGTTAAAAAAATAATAATAATAATTACCATCCTACCTTCCCATAATCATTTCGAACTCAGTATTGTATTATTTCTAGTTTCTCAACAGATTTCTACCCTCTTTCTAATAATCTGTGTAAACACCTACCATAATACATCATCTTTAAGATAGCCACTTACTTTCTCTGTGAAAAGGACGGTGGAGACTTATTTCACACTTATTTCACGTTGTGCCTGGCAGACGCCCCCCATCCACTTCTTTCTATTAGCGGTTTTATTGCCCTGTTTTGCATTTGTATGACAGATGCCTGCCGCCCACGGGCGTCCACGTCCACACCTTTTAGCATGACTGATACGTTCAATATGGATTTGATGTGCATTCCTTCGACTGGCTGGGTTTGGAGTCACGTATTATTATTTCTTCTTGGAGAAAGGCTCCTTTAGGACTCCCACGCTTTCCTTGATTTGAAAATACCTTTCCCTTATATTTATACTTAAACGACGATGTTTCAGGATAGGAAATGTGTGAATGTCTATGACCTGCCCTGGGGTCTTGGATGCATCCTTACCTTCCAGGCCACCATCCCACTTATAAAATCGTGCACCATTCTTCATCAGAGGAGTACGGGTTGTACATATATTCGCCCCGTCTTCTGTCCCGAGACTGCTAGCATTTCCGCTCTAATGGATTTGGAATTTTCGTTCTTTATCTCAGGCAGCGTAGGACTTAGAAATCTAACCCCCAGCTCTATCTATCTGTCTATACCATTTTCAGGTCTCCTGCTCTGTTGTGCATTGCCCCACATACCAATTTCAGTTTTAGAACTGCATTCCTTTGCTATCAAGTTTTGGGCGGGTGTGTGTTCCAGGTTTTCTTCTTCTCCTGCAGTATTTCAGTTCCTACTCAGATCCCAGGCATTGTGTCCATAAGACTGTATTTCAAAGACGCCATAATATATTTAATTTATTTGTGTCGTCCAAAAGTGAGCTCTGAAATACCATTTCACGTTCCTCCAAAATCATATTTCCTGCTGATTCTTTTTTCTTGCCTCCTACTCCCCTGCTTGTTTGATTTTCCTTCCTTCCTTCCTTCCTTCCTTCCTTCCTTCCTTCCTTCCTTCCCTCCTTCAATGAGGAAACAGGAGGCTAGCTCAAGACAAAGCATAAGCTGACACCCTGCAACCTCCCCCCACCCAAACTCCTGGGTGGGACACGTGTGACATTCTTCCAGGGATCTCCCAACTATTTGCATGTTAATGGCTTGCTAGAGGGGAAAACAACCTTAACTTGACAATGGCAAGGCCTCAGGTGTCCTGTGAATCTTCTTTAACATATGAAAATCCTTTTGAAACCTCCGTTTTCTTTACCTCTCCCAAACCCATAGCAGATAATCAGCCACCCCTCGCAACCCCGGGGCAGCAGCTCTTTCTGCACATGGGTCCTGTCCCCATGCTTTAATAAACCACCTTTTTGCACCAGAGATGTCTCAAGAATTCTTTCCTGGTCGTTGGCTCCGGACTCCACCCCACCAAACCTCACCTATATTCTGAAACCACATCACCTTCCTTCCCTCTCTCCCTCCCTCCCTCCTTCCTTCCTTTCTATTCTGTTTCTTTATCTCACTGCTTTTTTAACCTGGTGTTTTTCTGAGATAATGCCATGAAAACTTACTTTCCACTGTTTCCTGATTTTGAGTGCAAGCCTTTGCCCCCAGGCTGGCTCCTTGCTGGAGAGCTCCCTCCTTGCTGCAGAGCTCCGTGGCCAGGGCGCAGAGGCATTTCAGGGCTGTGCTGGCAGGGGCTGTCCCGGTGCACCATCTGCATGAACTTTCCCACCAACTGGCTGTGCCGTCTGGACTCAGCCCGCAGTCTGCATCTGCTCTCAGTCTTAGGGTAAATAGGGACCCAGGTGAAGTTCTGTATAGACTGCCCTGTGTGTGCATGTGCGTGTGTGTGTGTGCATGCATCTGTGTGTGTCTTGGTGTGTACCGTGTTAATGCGTGGCAACAAAATGAGTGCCCTCCCATTGTCAAGTCTTCAACACAAATACCATGAAACTACACTCTTTCTGAGGAAATGATCTCACCTCTTCTTTTCCTGACATGCTGCTAGGGAGTCCTCAGCAGCCCTCCTAAGCACCTCTCTGTCTAGAGCTCCCATTCCAGGGATGGGAGCATTGGTTGGGCACATTAGGAAGACACCAATTTGGGACGACTCTGGCGATGGATGAACGTGTTCTCCAAAACCTCCATGAAAACCATCACACGGTAGGGGCGAGGTCATGGGAATGATGAAGTCATTCTGTGAGGATGCCACCAGGGACTGTGGTGCATCCAACATAAGTGGGATGGGAAAACATTTCCTGCAAGACGAGGTAGCTTAGCTGAATAAGAAGTTATAATACCTGACCCAGGGGCTTCATTCCTATAACCCAACAACAAAGACGGCACGTGACCAAATTAGATTAGCATAGCACAGACTCTAATACAGCAAATGAGAGGAAAAGCAAGAAACGTTGCCTAGAACATTTGACATTCCCTCTGGGCAGGTGGCACAGGCAGTCTCCAGAGGAGATGCAGGGAGCGAGCTCTTCTAGAGAACTCGCCTGTGCCCACGGATGTGCCCTGCAGGCCTTCCTCACCGCGTTTCACTCCTTTTTGACTCTTCCCATGCTCTCTCAGAGAATGGCACCTCTTGTTCATGATACCGTGATCTGCGGCGTGAAATAATCCTCCAGGTCCTTCCCTGGAGCATGAGCTCAGGCATGGCATGGATGGGGGCCACTCTGATCACAGCATCTGTGGGCCGCAGGTCAGACTGAGGAGCCTCCAAACCCCATTCCTGTTCCGTTTGGGTATTTCTGGCCGATGGGGGGACATGTGGAATTCAGGCACATTGCAGACGTGCTCGGTTGAAGTGATGACAGCTTGCACTTTAACCTGGCCTCTCCGGGGCCCACCTACTTTCAAAGAAGGAACGGCTCCTGAGGGAACATCGTGTGGCAGCAGAATGTGTGTGTGAAGTAATGAGCTGGAGGCACCTTATTTTATCTCACAGGGCCCTGGGCCTTGCCTATCCATCCATCTCACGATGAGCTTTCCCGATGAGCTTTCCAAGGCGGGGAGCAAGCATCCCGGGAAATCACAGTGCGCTACAAATCTTGCCCCTGTGGCCTGTTGACTGTTCTCAAGAGTGGCAAAGACCTTGGAGGGCTCTCTCAATCACTCTTGTTTCACACTCTGTCTCAGTGTCATGTGTTGAATGATTTTGGGGTGGAAAAGGTGGTAAGAAGTTACAAATGTATTCATGACAAAACCATCATAAAACTTTCAGTAAAAGAATCAGCCATGAGAAGGAAGGGAAGACGCTGTCCTGTATTTTCATGAAATACGATGACTCCAAAGAGGAACCATTTATTACCACCTGCTCAAAGGTTATTGGACACTAGAAACAAATCTCCTTTCTGTGATACACATGCTCATGTGTTTACTCCTACCACGTATTTTGTAGACCAATGGGTTGTGGATTCCAGCACGCCATGTGCAGCTGACAACAATGGTTCGTAAAGAATTTGCAAACCTTGTTCCTACGAGATGTTCGACATGGTCTCACCTCCTCACTGCTCATCTTCTCTGAAGTCTGTCTTACTCCACAAATAAGTATGATCAATCCCTGTGTATGTAAAGCAGTGGGAAAATCTCCACTCGTTCTATTCAGAGGTATAGTCTAGGAAGATTTACATTGAAATCTCCAGATGTCATTTTGCCAAAATGGCATCATGTGTGTGCTTACTCATACACACATTGTAGGAATAAGTCGTGCATGGTTCATAATGAAAATAATGACTCCAGAGGAAAACCTAACACTTGTTGGTGTGGGGAACTATGGTTCTACTGGAAGACAAAACCCATATGAAAGAAGAAGATAAGAGCCCAATGGGAATGGCTTGACATTAGAGGTATCCTTGTGAACTGTTGATTCCCAGAAGGGGCACGTGCCAAGAAGGTGTGCCTACACCTGTGCTTGACCCTTGACAACACGGGTCAGCAGGAGCGCCAGCCTCTACACAGACAAAAACATGCATGTCATTTTGGACTCCCCCAGAACTTGACCACTAGCAGCCTCCTGTTGACCAGAAGCCTGGCCAATAACAAAACAGTCAATGAACATATGCTTTGTATGTCACTTGTATGCTACACTGTGTTCTTATAATAAAGTAAGATAAAGTAAAATGTGACTAAGAAAATCATAAGGAAGAGAAAATACATTTATAGGACTCTACTGTATTTAGAGAAAAAAAACCCCACATCTGAAAATCCACTGTGGACCCACATGGTTCAAAGCTGTGGCATTCAAGTGTGTGTGTGTGTGTGTGTGTGTGTTTAAGCCCAGTAATGTGCATATCTATGCATACATACACATATTTCATGTCCTGTCCTCTGAAATAGCCAAGAATCAGGCACCCAGTAGTAATGAGGACAACTTGCCCCCAGATATTAGTTTTTAATATCAATCCCCTGTCAAGGTACTGAGCTTTAGAGATAAACAGCTGATGCCAGTGTTAGGCTGGGTAGATAGAAGAAAAGTACGGAATCTCTTCAAATACCAAAAAAGTAAGAAACTGCTCAAAAATATTAGAAGAATTTGGGGTGCCTGGACGGCTCAGTCAGTCAAGCATCCAACTCTTGATTTTGCCTCAGGTCACCATCTCAGGGTCATAAGTTTGAGCCCTGTATCTGGCTCCAAACTCAGGGGAGAATTTGCTCGGGATTATTTTTCTCTCTGCCCCTTCCCCTGCTCTCTCTCCCCCTCAAAAATAAATAAATCTTTTGAAATATATATTAGAGGAATTTATCAGAAGGGCATTGGAACTGTAATAAAAAAGCTCCCATTTTGGGAAACTTCAAGCACCAAATAAATTAAGTTCAGGAATGGATTATAAACATTTGAAAAAATGGCAATGCATGTGTCCATAATGAATGTATATATTTGTATATATCCATATATACTGTATGCATGTATCTATATGAATAGCTGTATATCTATGTAGATGAAAAAAGGACTACTCTTTATAATAAATGCCCAAACCTGGCTGGTAAATATGGAGCAAATTCTGTAGTTGGAGAAATGTGTATATGTATTGCAAAACGACACTACGGACACATGCATATATGTATTATACGTGCACGTGTGTGTCATTTTGCAATCATCATTGTACAGATTGGACTGGGCAAGAACTATGAAATCTTGCTAAACATAGGGACAGTTTTGAAGAGAAACAGGGTATTTAAGTGGTCCTAAAGTATCTTCCTTCTGGCCTGCCTGGCTGGCTCAGTTGATAGGGCATGCAACCCTTGATCTAGAGGTCTTGAGTTCAAGCCCCATGTTGAGTGTAGACTTTACTTAAAAAAAAATAAAAATAACAAAATGCAATAAAGTACCTCTCTTCCAAGAGCTTGACTGAGCGAAATTCACGTCCATAATGGATAATTGACGTTCTTCCAGATGTGGTGCCCTGGGAAGGACAGTGTATCACCTGGGTAGCTCCCCACATGCAAAGACACAACCTGAGTCTCCTTAAAAGAAGGCCAGAAGCAAACAAAACAAACAAGGGAATAAAAAGCGCAGTATCATTTCCACTTCCATCAAAAGTTAGGAATAATTTGGAGATGCACTTACACAGAATCTATGCAAGATCTATGTTTAGAAAACACACACACACCAACAAATTGATGAGAGAAGTTAATATGTGTATAGAGACATTGATTTGTGCTGTGGGTATGACCAGCCAAAGGAGGTAATCGGAGGCAACTTTCGGCAACAAAGTCAGAAACTTGGGGCCCTCATTGTTCTTCATCCTTTTCCTGAGTAATGTCATTTCCATCTCCTGTGATTGCATGAAATGTCTGACATTTTGGAGTCACAAGTGCATTTCCTGTGCCTCTTTCAGGCTGCAATGGGTCATATCACCCTCTCACCATATTCCACAGCTATGCTGACACCTAATCCCGGGCACACATTGAACACCCAGCATTCATGGCCAGTTCCTGGGACTGCATTGGGAGTGGGGGTGCAGCGCCCTCATGACTTGCATTCTTGTAGGCGTTGAGTGCAACATGGGCCAGAAAATGAGGAAATGCATACGCAAGTAATTTCAGGAGGCAATCAGTGCCACCAAGCAATTATAGGACAGGAGTGTTAGGGAGATTGGGTGAGGTCTCACTAAAATAGATGGTCCTGTTTGGGAAGACATTTATGTTGAGGTCAGAGGGATGAAGAGAAGGCACCCTTTTCAAGATGGAACAAGTACTGTTCAAAGAGGACACCCAAAGTTCAAGGGCTCTGCAGAGCCACCGAGCTGGGCTGGTTCCAGAAAGAGAAATACAGTGAGCCTGGCTGTTGCTGGTAGCTGCAGAGAGCATGGAAGGAGATGAGCTACGGGGTAAAAGGAGAACCAGGATCCCATAGGAGCAGAAGGGTTGTGGCTCAGTATTTGCACTTTATCATCTGAGAAATGAGAAGACCGTGGTGCATTGCCCACAGGGAGACCAGCAGTCTGATTCACATTCTTACCACCTCTTCCGACTTTGAGAAGAAGTATTTATGGTTCCCTTAAAGAAAGCAGCATTGCTTAGGCTAGTGTGTTATTGAGTCTGCATTATCATTATCCTGTGTTACAGAGACCCTTCCTGTGGCAGACATGGGTTTGAATGTGCTCGGTGGGAGTGATAGTTGGTCATTTAAAACATATTATGACAATTGCAACTATACAGTTACTTAAGTTAGTAAATGTGAGTACGCGAAAGAGTAATACTCTTTTATTCAGCTATAGAAAACTACGGCAGGGGCACCTGGATGGCTCAGTCGGTTAAGTGTCCCACTCTTGTTTTTGGCTCAGATCATGATCTCACAGTCATGAGGTTGAGCCCTGCGTCGGACTTTGCACTCAGGGAGTAGTCGGCTTCTCCCTCTCCCTCTCCTCTGCCTCTTCCCCTGCTCGTGCTTTCTCTCTTTCAAATAAATACAGTATTTTTTTAAAAATGGCAGCATGTGTGCCTAGAAGTAAAACTTAAAAAAAAAAAAAAAGGAAGGAAGGAAGAAAATCACAGCAATGATCCCTACAGTAGTTGGACCCTCTTGAAAAGAGAACATGTTTCTTGGTGTTTCTTCACGTGTTTGGATGATTCAAACTAGTTATCTATCATTTCTAACTTAAATGCACCGAGGGGCTGGCTCTGTTAACTACACAAACGTATCCCTAAAGACAGAAAAAAAAAAAAAAAGCCATATTTCATCCTCACTTGGGAAGTGAGATGCAGCCTATATGCTTATCAGGCACTCTCCTTGTGTGTTCTCCCTAGGAATCCACATTCGCAATATGTTAATTCACGAGGAAATCTCCATACATCAAGCAATTAGTGTTTTTCCCTTAGACAAACAAAACGATTTGTCAGGGTGGGGGAAAAGTGTGGTAATTAAAAGAACACTGGAAAAGTTTACAGAGAAATATTTCAGAGTAAAAGCCATTTTGTGGAGCTTCTGGGTGTTTACACACGTTTCATTTACGAAACCCAACTAGCATCAGCTCCAGTTTCTAGAGCAAAGTGAGTACAATTTGGAAAAAAAAGTAAGAAGAAACACCAGTGTGGAAAACAAGTCTGCTGAGACGCTAGGAATGTTCACACCTGATTCAGGAATAGTAGACAGTTGTTGGAGGCTTTCATGTTTCACTTCTTCAATCATGGATGTAACCACATCTGTTCCTGAACCAACACCATAGATAGGACTGAAGTTCTCCCCACCCAATTAGAAAAGTAGCCAAACCGAATCTCATAGTCTCTGATCCATTCATGTTGCTCTCGAAGTCTGCAAATCTAGAACCCAGGGTATTTTCTCTGGGAAGGAAGAAGGTAAGGCAATGGAAGGTCCCATTTGTGGAAGGTCATTTGAAGGTTTGCATATGGTAATACA
Source organism: Ailuropoda melanoleuca (assembly GCF_002007445.2). Taxonomy (NCBI): domain Eukaryota; kingdom Metazoa; phylum Chordata; class Mammalia; order Carnivora; family Ursidae; genus Ailuropoda; species Ailuropoda melanoleuca. The sequence continues at coordinate 2,838,358 of NC_048238.1, read as the reverse complement.
ACAACACCTGCTCCCTCCACAAGGATGCATTGGCCCGTTCCATCTGTGCTGTGGGTTTCCAGCCATTGCTAGCTCTGTTGCACCGCTCCTTCCTCGGCGAAGTGCACGTGATCTCCAACGCCCATGGGGAGATGTTTCCCGTTGGAATGTCAGTATCCCTTCCTATGGAGGCAGACCTTGGAAAACTGGATACCCCACCAATACGCACAGGACTATTTCTATTCCTACCGTAAATGGGAATTGTGGACACGCTGTTGGCCAGAGACTGTTATCTAGCTTCATTAAATAAAAGCAGCTTTTTTGGTGCAGGGAGATACTCCTCTCCAGTTGAGACCCGGACCAATAACAATATCAACCCTTAGTTAAAGCCTGATGAACATCATCTCTTTCCTGCCTCACACACATAGATGGTAATTTTAATTCTTCCACTCTCTGAGAATGGCATACAGTAAGAGAGTGTGCTTTCTCTGGGAATACCGAGTAACGTGCGATTGAAATCTAGACCTGTTGTGGATTGGTGTCTTTGGTGTTAAAGATGGCTCCCCAGACACCTGCTTGTGTCACTTCCTCTCTCTGGAAACGCTGATGACATTGCCTCCGAATCCTCTTAGAACCCTTCTTTGCTGATTTTGAATGTCCAGTCTTTATTCACCTGGAAATGCATCTCAGTAGTTGTTTGTAGACTTCTCCGTGAGACACCAAGTGACCTGAACACCCTGGTGTGTTGGCATGTTCTTGCAGCTTCCCCCCAGACACAGCTCCTTTCTCCAGTTGTGCTCCCAGATGCGTTCATAATCTCCCTTCACCCTCAGCTGTCACTTCAGATTATTCTCAGGGTCCTCAGTCTGATTTATTAATAAGTAGACACACTAGGATTCTGGAGATGCAATACCACCATGAAAATACAGTCAGAAGCTCGATGCATTACTCACTCCGTTTTTATTAACTGATTAATAAATTTAATCACTAAATTTATTAAGTGATTCTACCTATAGGCAGAATCATGCTAAAAAGACTGTTTACACAGATTTCAAAAACAACAGACATGTGTAATCCCACAGTTTTCTATGTTGAGGTAAAACATGGCATGTTTCATAGGATTCAGGATTTTGAAATATCAGGTGTCTCTCTTGAATCACATGTAATTAAAAAAATTCAAAATCAATATTGTAGGATCAAAATACTCATTCAGTTTGCACATTAAAACGTCATTCTTTTTACACATTAAAATGTAACCCTAGTTTAAAAAGAAACACAAATGTCTATTAGAGATTCAAATTTATTGACATTTTGACGGTAGTAATAGTAAATTACATCAGAATGCTGAAACTTATACACAAAAATAAAACATTTATTGTAGTTTTGTTTATAGAAAATGAACACAGTCTATTTAAATTAAAAGATTATGCTGCATTTAGTGTTTTGTTCTATAATAGGATGTTATGTTTTGAGAGAAGCATGAGCTTACAAAATAGATGATGGATGGATTGGGTTGGTAAATAGATGATAGGTAGACACACTGATAGATGGGTAGATGATGGATGGATGGATAGATAGATAGATAGATAGATAGATAGATATGACGGATGGATGGATGGATGGATGGATGGATGGATGGATGGATGGATGGATGATAGATACATATAGGCAGATAGATACATGAATAGATATTTTTTATGTTAAAAAATTTAAGGTAAGCTAAAGTAACATATTGACACAGATGTATACAAAAGAGTGTGGTTTGAGTTTTTCTTGAGATTTCTGTGTTTCACACAATTTCAACAAAGTGAGGTACAAACTTCCCGTACATAGTGTTCCCATCTTTTGCATTATTCATAAAAGAAGTACAGAGAGTGCGTATAAGCAGGTTAGGGCAACTCTCCCCAAAGGGCCAGCCATTGGTGCGATTTTGTTCTAATTAGTGTTGTTTGTCCTGAAGCACCTACAGTCCCCTTCTCTGTGTTTCCTTCTGCTTCTTGAGAATTGGTGTCGTACTGCAGTTGGTTTTCCAAGACCTTTGTGAGCATCGCATGCTGCTGCTGTCGTTCATCATGCTGATGCCTGGAATCAGAATTGCCCTATTTATTGAGCAGATGATCTCCTTTGAGAAAATCAGATACTAGTGAATATTACTGATGACATTCCTTGCTACAGGTCAGTGAGAGCCTCAGGAGAGATTGGGAGGCTAAGGCAGGGCCATGCAGCATACTTTTTTGTTCCACTCCCAAATATTTGAAATAAGAAATACTCTGTCACAGGGCCTCCCACCTGCAGCCTAGAGCCCAGTGCACTCAGACCAAAAACGAACCCAACAGAGAAGGAGCACTCCTTACACTTGTCACCCAACTCACACAAACCGATAAAGGTTACGTGCCCTGCGTCCCCGTTTGAATAAAAGTTTTGAAACTTATTCACAGTATTTACATTTCATTCAGTACCATCATAAATTTGTTTCCACTCATTGTGCCATCTGAAGATGTCGTATTTATTCAACGTTTACCTGTCGTCAGAACCTCTGCAGGACCACCTCATTTCTGCATCAGGTCGCTAGCTGTTAAACTTCGACTCCCAATAAACACCAAATACATTTTCATATATGTATGTCGGTGAGACCATTGGAATGAATTTACATTAATAATGAATTTGGTGTCTATTGGAAATTCAAATTTAACTGGGTGTCCTCTATTTAGTGAAACCACACTAATTCTGGAAGAAAAGTAGAATGGAATCACCATCAGTTTGTTTCCCTTCATATGGACATAATTTGTGCATCCTCCATGTAAACAAAACAATACAAAAGCATTAGTGAATATATATACATATATGTATATTATTATTATGATTATGTATATACATGTGTATGTTATTCACATGCAATTGCCACATTTTAAGTTAAAAAATGGTTAGACATTGTCAATACCAGCAAATTTATATTTCATATGATACAAAACACTACATGTGTGTATGTCTACATACTCATGTGTCCTGTCTATTCATCTATCCACATATTCATTCATTATCCATCCATCCATACAGTCATCTACCTACTCATTCATCATCCATCACTCCATGGATCCATCTGTCCATCCTTCCATCCATCCATCCACATACTGTCATCATTCATCCATCCATCTCTCCATTCATCCATTCATCCATCCATCCATCTACCTATTCATTTATCATCCATCCATCTATTTCATCTATGTGCTTCCCTATAGTCTTCTATTCCTCTCCACAGGTGTTAACTCAAAAGACCATTCTTAATAACGGCGTGTTAAATTCCATCCCCTAATCTGTGTCACAGAGAAACTAACCTTCACAGGATCTCAAAGACAAGCAACAGAGTTCTTTGCACTCTCCGTGGCCACTGTCAGAGTGCTCTGCTGAAAAAAAAGTCATTCATTCATTCATTCATTCAGTCAGTCAGTCATTCTTTATTTATCAAGCATTGCTGAGCACCTTATGTTTTTCATGTCATATAGGTGGTGTTGAGGATACGGAGCCCACCTCACAGGCAAGAAGATACTGAGGAAAAATTGTCAAATCTTCCCATATATGGCTTAGGAGAAGTTTGGAATTGATATTCTAGAAGCAGCAAGAAGGATGGGCTATACTGTTCCAGTTGGAATGGCAGATGAATTCTTGACTCCTGAAATTTCATGTTTGCTCAGGACACTTGAAGGGACACCTTTGATTAGGGAGACCTACTACCTTTATTTTAACAAAAGAAGGGAATTAGAAAAGAGGAGGAGGAAGTAAGGAAGGCAGAGAAAAGGGACAGGAAGGTGGTATGAAGGACAAACACAGATTCACACAAATATCCTGTAAAATATTTAAACTCTTGCTTTATTTTAACCAAATAAGCAGCTTCTTAATCACTTTCCATCTCTGTTTGCCCCTCTAATTCATAGGATGGATATTTTATCCATAACTAATCTTGAGTGGGTCATACACAAGGAAGAAAAGGAAGAAAAGGAGAGAGAGAGAGAGAGAGAAAGAAAGAAAGAAAGAAAGAAAGAAAGAAAGAAAGAAAGAAAGAAAGAAAGAAAGAGAGAGAGAGAAAGGAAACAGAAACAATTTGGTATTCATGGAAATGATGCTCAGAAATCCTAGCACTTAAAAGACCCAGGGGTTCTCTCTTGATCCTTGGGATAATTTTTTTCTCTTTCTTCAACTTTAAATTGCATGGAAGCTCATTGAACACATGCATAAAATCCACTCTCCTCTGAATTTAGTTCAGAAAGATAGTTCTGATATTCATGTTGTAGTTCATTTACTTGATATGTAGCTCATGTTAATGGAAGCATTTCTGAAAGGCTCTCAGCACTTCTCCCCTTGATGTCTAAAATTTTCAGAATTATAACATTTATTCCTTGAATATATTTTGGGGATGAATGGAGAGAAGGGAGATGTTTCCTTTAAAGTGGGGGAAGAAAGGGTTCCTTTCTAAACTCTTAAAACAACTAATCATCTTATTTGAATGTATTCAAATATAGTTGACTATATATACAGTTGAATATATATATGTAATTTCCACCTAAAAATTTGGCAATACTAAAGAAAATGTATTAACTTACAACAGTTGGCTAAGAAATGTCAAAGCGTGATGACCATGAATTAATTCACATTTCAAAATGAATTATTTTGCACATTATGTTTCCTCTCAATTTGGTTCTGTCTCACATTACCGATATTTCTTTCAAGTAGCTTTCTTTTAAAAATGCTGTGTTCCAGCCATTTTTATGAAAACTTGCTGTTTTACCAAATCAAACCTAGAAATTTTAAATCTTCAACTAGTAAATGAAGAAAGTATTATCTGTCCTGCTCATTCCTGTCAAAAAGGACTATATATAAATATATATATATGTGTGTACATATGCATAAATATATATACTATGAATACACATATACTTAAAGGGAATTTTAAAATCATAACTATATATGCACATGCAAGTTATTATGATTCTTTGTTTTAATTTAAAATAAATCTCAATCATGGCATTTCTTATTATAGGCCAATGTTCCTTTTTTGAATAATATTCCTTTCTGTGGAGAGACAAGAAGCACATATCATGTTTAAGTACAAAGAAATACAACATTCTTTCACTTAAAATGGACATAGTTCATTTACCAGGCAGCACAGAAGATAACTTTTGGAAATAGGAGAATTTGTTTGTGTCTGTACAATATGAGGCTGTTTGGTGGTGGAGAAACCAGAATACCAGGTTTACACAAACAGGTTAAGAAACTAGTTAGTAGTTTGTGTTTTTTTAAGACTTTATTTATTTGAGAGAGAGAGAGAATGAGCGGGGGTGGAGAGGGAGAGGCAGAGAGAAGCAAGCTCCCCACTGAGCAGGGAGCCCAAAGACACGGAGCTCAATCCCAGGACCCTGAGACCATGACCTGAGCTGAAGGCAGACGCTTAACTGACTGAGCCACCCAGGTGTCCCAGTAATTAGTAGTTTAAGTTCTCACCTAAGACGACAGCCAATATAAGGAAAAAATGAAAAATGTTGCAGTTGGTCTTAAACTAACCTATATATTTGTGGAAAATATTTGCATATTTTAACATTTCCAAACTTTTTCTGTAATTCAGTAGAGAATAAATATTATCACCTTGGTGAGCTGAGTGGTCTCTGTCTCAACTACTCAGCTCTGCTTCTGTAACATGACATCAGCCACAGGAAATACGTCAATTGAATGGACATCACTGGGTCTCGATAAAACTTTATTTGCAAAAACAGTTGGTCAACACGTGGGCCATAGCTTTGCAGCCCCTGCTCCAGATCAATATAGTCGAGGTGCTATATCCTACAGACTTTGTTAGGGCTACATGAACCCGACTACCTTTTGTTTCAGGCAGTGGTTGTACGCAAATGTGAGGATGTAACCAGAAAATAATTTCAGAGTGAGATTCAAGACCCTCTGGAATAATGTAGTCATTCAAAAGTTAGATGACTCTTCTGGATAACAGCCTCCCTCAGAATCATTTATCGCTCAGAGGGGTAAAGCTTCTTGCTTATCACATCAAATCTAGGCAAGACTCAGTCCAGAGCCCTGCAGGGCACTCCGACCCCAAACTGTTATGCGCAAAGCCTGCCCAGATCAATCTGACACCCACATCAAAAAGCTATCTCATAGCCCTTGAAGTGAGACCTCCAAATGCTATCAATAACTTCCCTTGATCTCCTCCTTTTAAAATGTTCCTAAGATTCTCTAGTTGGTGCTCTTTCTCCGCTGTGCTTGATCAAGGCATTATCCTGAGCATCTTTTTTTTCCTTAAGATTTTAAGTCATCTCTACACCCAACATGAAGCTCAAACTTACAACCCCGAGATCAAGACTCACACTCTACTGACTGAACCAGCCAGGTATCCCCTGAGCATCCTTTTTTGAGGACTAGCTGTCAATAGGGAGAAAAACACATTTGTTCCAAATAAAATGTCCTAGTTTTCATATTTTCCTATAGATCCGGGAGATAGCCAGTCTTCCCGCTTTAGGGAAAAGAAAAATCAGAAAAGCTGGCATGTATTCAAATCCCTGCATCCTGAAAAAACATTTTGTTTACTGGTGGTTTCAAATGAGAAGAACAGAAAGCTTCTTTAGGGTTCTTCTTGCAGTCCTCAGAATTGGATTCGGTGTGAATAACCCTTTTTGAGTGCTTATTAGGTGAAAAAAATGTTTAAATTTTTTCCTCACCCAATTCCTTTAAGGAAATATTTACAAGTTTACTACTGAGGCAGAGAGCAGCAGAGGTTGGCACCCTAGGAGGGCATCTGGCCCACCACTGGTGTTTGTAAATAAAGTTTTATTGGAAGACAGACTCATTCATTTGTTGACATATTATCTGTTGCTGTTTTCATGCTTCAAGCACAGAGCTGATAGTCACGACAGAGATGAGTGGCCTCAAAAACTACAAATATTTTCTGTCTGGCCCTTCACAAGAAAAAAGGTGGCTGACACCTGGCCTACAGAAGTTATCCTGCCTCCCCAAGGCCAGAAGACTCCTAAGAAGTTCCTGATCTTAGCGATGGCCACTGATTAAGATGCTCTTGCCCATTCCCGCATTCCTAGCAATGTCTAAGGGATGAGCTGTAGGGTAGCCCCCTATTAAAATAGTCTTATTTCACTACTTGCAATGCAGGGAACCATTTTGTTATTAAAAGTTCTAAAAATTTGTCTCTAAATTGTTAACTTCTGATATAAAAAGAGCTGTATCCTACTTTCACAAATGATAATCACTCTTTTTCTAAAAGATGTTATTTTTAGGTCTACACCCCACGTGGCCTCAAAGTTACAACCTCGAAATTAAGAGTGGCAGGCTCTACTGACTGGGCCAACCAGATGCCCTGATAATAATTATTATTATTATTTTTTTAAAGTCAACTTTTTCCTAAAGACATGCGGACATTCAGTGTGTACAGGAAATGAATGATGGGGAAACATCTATGTCTCCACTTCTCATGGGTTTCACACTGGAAATAAAGACAGATTTTAAACTGACATTGATTCACCAATTCCATTCCTGATATTCTTTGGGATTCCCAGAGAGGCAAAAATAGTACTTAAACCATAAGGAGTATTTATTTCCCTGAAGGTCCTAAAAAGTACAGGTACAGCTGTTTAAAAGGAAAACAAAATGTGAGATGTTAACCAAGCCACACTTCCCTTTACCTCCTTCTCTGCTTTCCATCCCACAACACCTAAATAAATAATTCTATTGCACAATGTGTACTTTTGTACATTCTTCTCTACTTCTCTGAAACTCATAAGGAAAATCCTACATACTTTTTTAAAAATCTTTTTTTAAAGTTGTTTTTATTTTTGAATTAAACTCTAAGCCCAATGTGAGGCTCAAACTCATGACCCAAGATCAAGAGTCATGTCCTCCAACGACTGAGCCAGCTGGGCATCCCAATCCTATATACTTTTAAGAGTGACTGCAAAGCTAATGTTTTTAAGGATTTATTTATTTATTTTAGAGAGAGAGAGAGAATGAGCAGGAGGTGGGTGGGGGGGAGAGAGAGAAAGAATCTCCAGCAGACTCCCTGCTGAGAATGGAGCCCAATGCAGGGCTCCATGTCATGACCCTGAGATTATGACCTGAGCCGAAATCAAGAGTTAGACACTCAGGGGCGCCTGGGTGGCACAGCGGTTAGGCGTCTGCCTTCGGCTCAGGGCGTGATCCTGGCGTTCTGGGATCGAGCCCCACATCAGGCTCTTCTGCTATGAGCCTGCTTCTTCCTCTCCCACTCCCCCTGCTTGTGTTCCCTCTCTCGCTGGCTGTCTCTATCTCTGTCGAATGAATAAATAAAATCTTTAAAAAAAAAAAAAAAGAGTTGGACGCTCAAAGGACTGAGCCACCCAGGCACCCTTCAGGAACACAGTAATTATTTCCATATAGTAGGTATGTTTTTCAAAAATTAAAAAAAAACAGTTTTTCAGAACACATCTTGTACCATGTACTTAAATATATTGCCTCTTCAATGAATTGCAATGTTATAATCATGATTTATTATTATTATTTTTTAAAGATTTTATTTATTATTTAACAGAGAGAAAGACAGCCAGCGAGAGAGGGAACACAAGCAGGGGGAGTGGGAGAGGAAGAAGCAGGCTCATAGCGGAGGAGCCTGATGTGGGGCTCGATCCCATAACGCCGGGATCACGCCCTGAGCTGAGGGCAGACGCTTAACGACTGTGCCGCCCAGGCGCCCCAATAATGATTTATTATTGAACTGAGATTAAGATAATAAAACTTAAAAAAATACAAAGATAACTATTGTCAAAGTAGGTGCTATGTTTTTAATATAGCACAGCACAATAAATGTAGAGATTTATTTGCAAATTAGATTTTTTGTCACAGATTACTTCGTACTAACCTAGTCCCTTTGATACTTCTGTTTGCTGGTATCTAGAAATGGTTGAATTTCTTTGGAAGCCACTGTCGTTCCTGCTGTGAAGCTAATTGCAGCTTCTCCCCTAAACAAGGGTCATTAAAGACACAATCTTGTTGAAAATATCCTCAAAATTCCCCTTGAGAAACAGATGCCTATTTTCTGCTCAGCAGCAAATTCTGACTCTTCAAACAGCGTTTGACATGGACAGCAACAAAACTCTGATTTTATCTCTTCTAAATTTATCTACTTCCCCTTTTTTAAAGTTCCTGGACTGTTTTGTGCTTCTCTTCTTATTTTTTTTTTTTTTCGTTATTCAACCATCAAGCCATTACTTGAATAGGATCTTATGTAGGGCATTGGTAATTCAGAAATAAAAATATCAGTGGGCTCCCCTACAGTCGTCTCCAAGTAGATCCCTAAGTGATAAAGAAAAATGTATGTTATACAAAATTCGGGTGGGAAGAAAGAAGAAAAACTCAACTGCAAGCTAACTAACCACCAGTACAATTATTGTTTACATCCTAGAAGTATGCCATTCCAGGTTTTTGGTGCATTTTCCAAAGTTGGTATGATAGATCTGTTGCATAAATAGCCATGATTTTCCACCCCTGAGAATCACAGATGACTTCCCGCTTCTTCCCATCGACAGATGGACTGTGTCTCCATCCTTTGCACTCTGAGCTCATGATTGCTTTGGGCAATAGGATGATTGCAGACACATGGTATCAGCACACACTTGGGAAGACACTTGTCTTCTCCTGGATCCCATCACTGGACCATGAGACACCACATGGAGCAGAGCTCAGCCATCCCAGTGCTAGCCAGCCAGACAGCCAGCAGTCAACTGCCAACCAGCCCCAGACACATGAAGGAACCTGGCCAAGATCCACTCAGTCTGGCCAGAAAGACCCAAACTGTCCACCCATCCACTCGATTTACCAGTGGTTGGCATTTAAAATCACCTACTTTGGGGGCATTTTGTTTGTAGTGATTGCCAGCAGACCCACTTCCAATCATACCCACATTGTCACCTAAATGTTATTTACATTTCCTTTATGTGTATTAAACATTATAACCAGGGGCTCCTGGGTGGTGCAGTCGGTTGAGCGACCAACTCTTGATTTTTGGCTCAGGTCATGATCTCAGGGTGGCGAGATCAAGCTCCATGTCTGGTTCCGTGCTGAGCTCAGAGTCTGCTTAAGATTCTCTCTCCCTCTCCCTTTACCCTTCCCTCCCCCACCATAAAATAAATAAATAAATCTTTTAAAAAAAAAAACATTATAATAATAAAGCAGTTTCCTAGTGTGGGAAATGTAGGCTTCCCAGAATAATCTAGCAAAGACAAAGAGGTCCTTCCGGGAGTACTTGGCCATGCAGGTGATTCAGTGTGTCTCGGGAGAGTGACCAAACCTATAAGCACATGCAAACCAAACACTAAATTTTTAGCAGTTAAAACACTTTTCCCTTCGGTTTTTTGGGATTTGTTTTGTTTTTGCTTTTGTTTTTGTTTTGTGGCAGCAAAAACACACCCCCCCCCCTTTTTTTTTTTTTTGTTTTCTTTTGGGTTTTTTGTGGCATGTATGGCCTTCCTCTCTGCTATACTTTACGGGCTGTTCCTCCAGCCTTTTCTAGCTCTCATTGTTTACGACTAGAACACTGCCATCCTTCTTATCTCTGCCTTGGATAGGACACATTTGTTTTCCGTGGCTCCTATTAACATTTTATTTTTATCACTGGTTTTGAGCAAATAGACGATGATGTTCCTTGGTGTGGGATTTATGTTTCTTGTGCTTCAGGATCTCTGCAATTCTTGTATCTCTGGTTTATAATTTTTTTTTAACAAGGTACTTCAAAACAAAGTTTATTTCTTCAAATATAGATTTTCTTCTCTGTCCCTTTCAGTATTGTTCTCAGGCTCCAGTCATGTGCAAATTACAGTACCTGCCATGATTCCATAAGGCCAGATGCTGCTTATTTTTCTTCTTTCTTTAATTTTACTTAATTTCTGTTAACTCTGTCGGAGTTCACAAGCCTTCCCTGGTACCGTGTGTACCTGGCTGTGAATGACATCCAGTTTATTTTTCATTGTTCATCTCAGATACAGCCTACTTCCTTTCTCCGTCTGGTTTTTTGTCCTTTTAAAAATCACTCATGGGGCACCTGGGTAGCTCAGTTGGTTGGGCATCTGCCTTTGGCTCAGGTCATCATCCCAGGGTCCGGGAATTGAGCCCCCTTCCCCCCAGCTCTCCCTGCAGAGAGGGAGTCTTCGTCTCCCTCTCCCTCTGCTGGCCCCTCCCCCTGGTTGTGCTCTCTCTGTCAAATCAATAAATAAAAACTTTAAAGAATAATAATAAATCGCTCACATGTCTCCTTCCTATATTCACTTTCCTGTGTTTCCTTGAGTACAGAGAGATGTCAAAGCCCTGTTCTCCCCGTTCCATCCTGTTTTTACGTCAGTCACCAGGTGTGATGACTGCTTGGCTCGTATTCTTCCTCCTTCTTTTCATGCTCACTCAGCTTTTTGTTGAATGCCCACCCACTGTCCTACGCAGTGCTCGGTGCTATTTTTCAAACGTATCTCTAGATGTGTTTTTCCTTTGTACTTTGGCTGTAATTAATTTGCCTTCACTTCCCCATCCAGCTCTTCATTTTGAGTTTTGAGGGAGCAGCACAGGGAAGTCTTCCATGTGGAGCTCATTTGGCCCCACCTTGTAGGTGACACCACCCTGAGAATGCTGTGGGTGGTCCCCTGTGTTAGGTCGTCCCACTCTGGCTGATGAAGGTGGCGCACTACCCCTGAGCTCTGCCAGTGCTTGCAAACCCTGAGCATCAGGAAGCTGGATGCTCACAGGGCGTACTTAATTTGTTTTTCTTCTCCCAGTGATCACGACCTTGTGTTGCCTACCATCCAATGTCTAAGAAGAACACGCGTCCCATGATTTTGTCTGGCGTTCCCATTTTGTAAAGTGGTGGAGCATATCCAGCCTGGCTATTCCATCGTGTTAATTTGGAGTGTTCTATTGAAGTTTTATTCTGCTCTCTATGTTGGTTTTTTGGATTTTTTGTTTTTTTGGTTTGTTTTTTTTGTGTGGGGAGGGAGTGGACAGATTTGGGGTTTTGATCAGCTAAAGTGTGGATAGATGAAGGCTGCGTTTGGCTAAGAATTCCTTGGACAATAGTGATTGGTTCGTAAGCTTCCTAGTTCAGTTGGACCCTTTTCTGTCACTATAGGGAAGTTCGCCTCCTCCAAGGGATTTTTTTTTTTTTTTTAAATTTGTGATCTGTGGGGAAGAGAAGAAGTAATGGGGGTAGGATTATGTGTCCTTCACTATTTTTTTTCTTGCAAGGTTCTGTATGTCTCTTCCTTCTACCTCCTGATACCACCCATGCTCAGGGCCACCTGGCTGGCTCAACAGGTGGAGTGTGCAATTCTTGATCTCAGGGTCATGACTTCAAGCCTCATGTTGGGTGTGCAGATTAACAATAATTGTTTTTTTTTAAAGATAGCATTTCACTCCTTGTTTTCATCCTACTTCTTCTCAAGAACTGATACTTTTCCATGTGTGCCACCATGAAATTTGTAAATCTTCCCTGCCCGTCCCTCTGGTAAACAGACTGATATTCTAGAACCCTCTATGAATATTTTTACAGTTAGTGTGTATTTTTTTTATTTTTAGGAGTACAGTAGTCCTGTCTTTCGCTTGTTGCTCCTGTTCTCGTTTCTGTGGCATTTTACCTAGAACCCCTGCCCCGCACCCTGCTCCTAGTTCTTTTTGCAGAGATGTGGGATCGCAAGACATAGCTCTTCTGGAAAATTGTTTTCTGGTTTTTGCATTTTTGCATATTTTAATTGGTTATTTGAAGACTGTGGTCTTTTCTCTCGTATAGTTATGCAGTAGACATGGGTTTGCTTGGTTTTATTTGGGGTTGTTTTGTGTTGTTGTAGTTTGGGAACTCTAAGTTGTTGTTTTTAAGTCTGTGTTAGGAGATGTAACTTTACGTGACCATCGTGATATTGGTTTCCTCCTACTAGTTTTTAAGGCTACTCGTGTTTGCTAACCTATAAGGCATAACTATTTCAGTGTTGCTTTGGGATTTGTAGAAATGGCTGTGTTTCCTCTTTCAACATTTGTGTCCTCAGAAATTCTTCAGTTACAATAAACTGAATTCTGAGCAATATGCATTTTTGGATTTCATTTTTTTCACCTTCCTAGTAGCTAATAACTGATAATAAACTACCATTAAGCTATACTATAGGTAATAGTTAAGTATAAGCAGAATAGTACCTTTGTGCTTTTGCTAGAACTGAATGGTGAAAAATCATTAGCCATGTTTAACTGTCCTGAAAAATTGACTTATGAAGTATTAATCTTCTCATAGTTATGAGTTGCCTAAAGTTTTAGTATATTCTAACATTCTGCTCTTGCAATTTTTCTCTGTACCCTATTTGAATCCCAATAAATCCTGACCCATAGAGAGTTTTTCATTCAAACATTGATCACTAATGAATGTGTAATGATTTCTGAGGTTTTCTTAAGGGTCCACAGATGCATGGCCTTTAAATATATATCTTACAATTCAGAAAAGACCCCATTAGACATGATATTCTAAAAAATACCTCCATAACTTTAGCTCCTTGCCACTCAATTCACACATGTGCCCATCAAATGACCTTTACTGTTAAAGGTTTTTAAATAGTTAGGATTACTGAACATATTTAAGATGCAAATCCTGCATGCAGAATTTTAAAATGTGTCCCATCGCTTCTGGCTTTAAGGAGGGAGTTGCTGAAGTTGTGAAGTTCAAACATCCCACTTCCTCCACCCAGTGTCAGTGATCTGCGTGGTTAAATACAATGGGTTTTTGACAACTTTCCTATAAAGCAAGGAGGAATACAATTTTGGATTGCTAGTTAGGTTAATCTCTTCTGGATACCTCCCCTGGAGAGCCAAAGGCAAGTGTGTCAGATGCTGCTTCTATATAAGGAGGCTATGTGAATGCCCTATCACTGGTCTTCCCAGTGAAACTCTTCCATACACCTTCAAGGGCTTTGCTTTTGTCATCCCCCACATTGCAGGAGCAAACATGCCGGCGATCTAAAGCTATCACAGGCTTCGGTTTCAAAGTGGGGCAGTGATACCACGCTTCTTGGTAGAATTCTAAAAAATAATCTTTTATTTAGAAAATGCTTGGGGGAGATTCACTTTTAAATGGTAATCACCCTTCAACCCTTCTTTCTCAAGAAAAGGCATTTATCTCTGCTCAATTTGAGAGTGAGGTCAACTTGCGTATTTCTCTGTTCCAAGATTACTTCTCTGTTCAGGATTTCGGATTTGCAGTTTGTCAAAGCATGCAGCTGAGCACCCGAATTGAGACAGTCTTCCTCATTTCTCTACATAATATCGGAGAAATCATGATGGATGCAAATCTAGGCTTCATTTCTTTTTCCTTTGCTGTGTATGGAGTACAGACGAGGAAATCCTAAAAAATGCCCCAAAACCACATGTGTCAGAGTTTACCTTCATTGCTAAAGAAGCTGTTTTTTTATTTACCCGTGTGTTTATTTTTTAATAACTAGAAATAGTGTTTACAATCTTTTATTATAATTATTTATCTAAAGTCATATGTTTTTGATGAAGACATCATGCAACATATATTGTAATACTCTGCAACATGCAAAAATGTAAGGGTACAGTTTTAAGGTGACTCATATTTGCTATGAACTTCTCTCCTTTCCACTTCCTCCGAGGTACCAGACAGATCTGCGCGAGCATAGCGTACTATTGATAAAATCAGTGTTCCTCACCATCACCAGGAATGAGGATCTAGGGGCGCCCAGCTGGCTCAGTCACTGGAGCCTGTGACTCTCGATCTCGGGGGTTCTGAGTTCCAGACCCACATTGGGTGTAGAGATTACTTAATTTTTTAAAGATTTTATTTATTTATTTGTCAGAGGGAGAAGCAGGCTCCCCGGTGAGCAGGGAGTGGACACAAAATTCGATCCCAGGACCCCGGGATCATGACCTGATCCAAGGCCGATGCTTAAGCGACTGAGCCACCAAGGTGTGGGGAGATTACTTAATTTTTCTAAAAATTAAAAAGAAAAAAGAGTAAGGATCTAATTTAAAGACTTAAAAATTAAAAATACATTTTGAATTAAAAAGCATGCCATTTAATACTTTATCTACAATATACAAATGAATGAATATATAATACATTGTTTACCTACAGTACACATCTAATGAAGGCTTTTTAGTGTCAGTATGAAATAACACGCAACATTTTTAGAAGATTTTTACAAATTTTAATTAAATTTAAATTAAAATAGAAATTAAATTTAAAATAAAAAACAAAAACCACTGTATTATAATAATTTTAACGAATTTATTAATAAATTTTCCTCACACATTACCAAAATTAATTTGAAAATAATTTTTAAATAAATGTATCTTATTTATTTATTTATTTATTTTTTACTAATCTCTACACCCACCATGGGGCTCAAAGTCACGACCCCAAGATCAAGAGTCACACGCTTGTCTGACTGAGCCAACCAGGCGCCCCTGCCTCCTCTATTTTAAAATTAAATTGAAGTCAGGGGCTCTCCAGAAAAATAGACATTGGGAAAACCTGATTAAGTAAATTTAGCGTCTGCATTCTGAATACTTGAATATTGCCTCAGGGATTTTCACCCATACGCAAAGTATTTAGAAACCCCATTTCCCAAAGCAATTAACCTATATTTGTAGTTAAAGTTTGCAAAGAACTCTGTCATCTTGGCAACGTGATAGTAATAATCCTGTCATTTATTTTAGTTGACTTCGGTAACACAGTGGGTAAGAACAGGGCCTCGAAAGGGGAAGGAGTGGAATAAACGAGAGCGCCTGCCAGAGCTCCGTTAGCCACTTTAGAAAACACCGTAGTTCACAGTACACATTAGTAATAATGCCATTTGGTTTATTATTGAAATTATCGTCAAAGGCATTCAAATGAGCTCGTCCACTTTGCATCCACTGTTAGCTGTAGGAGGTCAGGAAGGCAGAAAATACTCAAAACCACCCGTGAAACAGTAACACGTGTAGGAAATAAAAAACTCAGAAACAACTGCAACACGTTGAATTGTTTCTCATGAAAAGGTTTGAGTGCAGTGTGTCATTAGTTATGCAGCACAACGGGATGGAGCCCAGCCGCTTGCACAATGGGTGCAAACCCCACCCCTTGCAGCAGATAGTGACTTGTCCTTGGAGGTTCCTGCAACTGGGAATCCATCACACTGAAGGGAGGTGTCCATGCGATTAAGCAAAACAACACTCTTTTGTTACGTGCATGTGTAATAACACACACGTGCAAATAAATATGCTGTCCCTCTAAGGAGAGCCCATGGCGGTAGCTAGACCTGCCGAAATGCCCAGCCCCAAAAACGTGTAAGGAAGACTTCCCTCTTCTGAGCCTATGAATGAACCTACAAAGCCTATGAATCATTCATTCCATACAAGTTACCCAGCAATGACCTGTAATCGTTTAATCATAATAAATTATAGAACAATGACATTGTAGAGTGCGGTACCTTCCAAACATGCGGCCACAGGTCCCACCCACTGTCTTCCCTGCAGCAGCTCATACTCACATAGGGCAAACAGACACGGACAAGCAAGTCAACAAAGAGGGGCAAGCAGACTGAGCTGAGCGCAAAGCCCAATGTGGGTCTTGATCTCATGTCCCCCGAGACCATGACCTCAGCCAAAATCAAGAGTTGGATGCTCAACCGCTCAACCAGTCAACCAACTGAGCCACCCAGGCGCCGCTAAGCACAGAGCATTTCTTAAAATATGCAGCTAATGTTCGTGATTCCTGCATACAGATGCAACTCGTGTCCGTGTTGAAAAATCACAGAATTTGCTGAAATATTAGCATGTTGTCTTGCGTGCCAGCGATGTGGTCATTTGGTTCCATTGCCGTGAACCATTGATTCCTCAGATGTCGTGTAAATTTGCAAGTGAAAGGCTGGTGTGGATTGGTGTCACGATGGTCAGGTGACAAACACCTGCTTGGTCACGGGCATAAAACAGAATCCATGTCCCTGTCCTTCAAATACACTTCACATATTGGGTGTAAGAGAGCACAATTCTCAAGAAGAATTTCAGACACTCCTTCAGCTGCTCTTGAATTATTTTTAAAAAGTGTAACGGCCGATTGGCGCCTGGGTGGCTCAGTTGGTTGAGCTGACAACTCTTGGTTTCAGCTCAGGTCATGATCTCACAGTTGTGGGATCGAGCCCGCAGTTGGGTTCTGTGTTCACTGTGGAATCTGCTGGAGATTCTCTCTCCCTCTCCCTGCTGCTCCCTCTCTCAAATAAATATATAAAATCTTTGAAAAAAAGTATAATGGCCATATTCACCAAGTTACTTATATGTCACCTGTTTTTACATGTTGGCGTCTTTTAATCTTGCTGTTGGATATGTGATTCAAGCGTTCTTGTAGTGATTCACATTATAGTTTCCTTTATATCCAGCCCCATGAGATTTTCAATGACATTTCTTTCTAACACGCTGATAACTTGGACCCTAACTGTATTGCTGTGTCCCACATCTCACTCCTCAGAAGGCCTTATTTATTGACTTTTTCAATAAAAAAAATACATTGTTGGAGCACCTGGGTGGCTCAGTTGGTGAAGCATCTGCCTTCAACTCAGGTCATGATCCCAGGGTGCTGGGATGGAGTCTTGCATCAGGCTCCCTGCTCAGCGGGAAGTCTGCTTCTCTCTCTCCCTCTGCTGCTCTCTCCTTCACACTCTTTCTCTCTCATATAAATGAATACAATCTTTTAAAAAATATTTTTTTACGTCTCTTACTGGCTCTGGTGTTTAAATCACTTGTCATCTGCCATGACTTAACTAAAATGTTCTCATTTACTTTCTCCACTTACCCTGGAGATCAGGCACCAGTCTTCTCTGCATTGTACAAATTAGAGACATGTATCCCCAAAAGGCTGAGTGACTTTTGTAGGTTCTCAGGCTGGCAATGGACAGGGTGGCAATTTGAATGCAAACAGTCCAATTCTCTGACAGTTTCTGGAGTCTGACATTCCCAACCTGAAACACAGATCTGCGACGTACAGAGAAAAATATGCCACCAGGAGCAAACACTGTGTTCAAAGGAATATATGAATTTTTAACCAGCATTTTGAGTTTCATTTTGAGCAAACATGGTACACCAAAGTAAAACTTTGTGGTCCTGAGTTTAGTGCTTTAATTTGTAGGCATTTAGATGGTATTTTGCATAAATTCGTGGGTGCTTCAAACACTGTTACTAAGACTAAACGGTCCATTTCTTATGTCTCAAAGAAAACAACCCTGCTAATGAAACTAAGAAGAAAAACAGCTATTTTTTCAGAATCTGACTGCTTATAACTTCATTGTCCCTCCGAATTATTTTTAATTGCGTCGACCATCTTTTCTTCAAATGTGTGGGGGTCTTTTCCCTGCCTTTCTGCTGTAGGTCTTTCATATCAGAGGGCAGCTTTCCTTCTTTTTTTTTTTTTTTTTTAAGATTTTTTATTTATTTATTTGACAGAGATAGAGACAGCCAGCGAGAGAGGGAACACAAGCAGGGGGAGTGGGAGAGGAAGAAGCAGGCTCATAGCAGAGGAGCCTGATGTGGGGCTCGATCCCATAACGCCGGGATCACGCCCTGAGCCGAAGGCAGACGCTTAACCGCTGTGCCACCCAGGCGCCCCGGCAGCTTTCCTTCTTACTCTCCTCTCCATTCTTACTCATCCACAGCACAGCTGGATTCTGACCCTTGTTGGGTGGTGCTCAGATGTTACTTAACACTTCATTTTTCTATTCCACACACCTGCCCGCCAAACTCTTGGCACAAACCCATGCTACTATGTGACCCACTGATTATTCCAGCCAGCCATGGGGGAAAAAAAATTCTCTGCAGCTTATTTTGAACAAATTCTATCCTCACCTGCATACAAAATGAATTTGATTCTAAAATTTATTGGGGAACTGATATTCTGCTTTCAAAAATATTTATGCAGCCCGTCTCTCTAAGGAAATCTGCTGGATGTTGACGTGCCCTTTTCATTTCTGTGCGTCTCCTGAGAAGCCTTTCGTTCCGTCGCTTTCTAAGAAAAGTTTTCATCTAAAGTGGTACTGTGGAGATATTTATTAGTCTGTGGTATTTTGATGTGCATTCACTTCTGTGGAAAATTTACCACTGAACAAATAAGTTTAATGAATGGAGAAAGCAATGCTTGCAGAAGAATCTAATCTTCATAGGGTGTTATATCCCTTAGAAACAGGTCCAGACTTGCTCTGTGTCACTGTAGTGGGAATAACAAAACGACTGGTCATAGTACTTCTGAAGGGCTTCCCTGTGCAGACCAGTAATGCAAATAACCACACTTTTCATTGATTTACAGGTGTGTAAATATGTGCACACACACGTATGCTTATCTGTTCTTATACGTAGTATAACTTGCACTATACAGTAATGATTTTATAATAATAAAGATGTTATATACTATATAATTTATGTAACTTTAAATTGTATATACATTAACAATAATTATTACAATGAGTACAATAATATACAACATATTACACATAATACTTATTATGTATTATATAAAATAGACTATATGCATGATGTAAACCAAAGATAAGACTGGATAAAATCTGTCTAGATTATTACATTTTATATATATATATGTTTTAAAGATTTTATTTATTTATTTGACAGAGAGAGAGACAGCGAGAGAGGTAACACAAGCAGGGGGAGTGGGAGAGGAAGAAACGGGCTTCCTGCCGAGCAGGGAGACCGATGCGGGGCTCGATCCCAGGACCCTGGGATCATAACCTGAGCTGAAGGCAGATGTTTAACAACTGAGCCACCCAGGTGCCCCTATTACATTATATATTATATCATATATATATACACACACACACATATATAAATAGCTTATATGCATTATATATACCAAAGATAATACTAGATAAAATCTACCTAGATTATTACATTATATATTATGCAATATGTTATATTATGCAATATATATGTTATATATAATAGATTTATATATATATTATATCTGGATAAAATCTGTCTACATCATTATGTTAAAAATTGCTATGCATAATATATACAATAATTAGTACAGATTATATATCATATTAGTATGCATAATGTATATCATATACATTATGTATGTGATTGTGATATATAATAATATAACATGTTATTATATAATATATATCATATATAATTATAAAATATATCACAATTATATACATAATATATAATATCATACATATTATGTACCTTTATATAACATATTATATTTTATTTATTGCCTGTACTATATATAAAAACAGATAAGCATATATATTATGTTATAAAATATGTATGTTTATACTACTATATATCTATCCATCTATATCCCTTAGATCAGGAATTTCATTTATACCATGTGAGACACTTGAAATAAAACCCCCTGTGAACACTCTCCCTGTACACTCTCCCCTCAAGCATATAAGATAATATCTTACATCACCAACACAGACTTTAATCCAGCCCTGTCTTTGGTTTATTGCTTTGCATTCACCAAAAAACAAACAAGCAAAATGAACGGCTCAGACAGACCCCCGTTCAGTGGGGATAATGGGGGGACTCCTCTTCAACAACCAAAGATTGCTGATTGGCTTGCATGTGGCCGGGGATTGTCATCTCAATAGCCAGAAAGAGGTCCACAGAGGTCCCCTATGGCCTCCAGGGGTTAATAGCACATGGGGAAGGCCCGGTGGGGAAGATCCTCTTTTCAAAAGTCTTGGAGGGGGGCGCCTGGGTGGCTCAGTTGTTAAGCGTCTGCCTTAGGCTCAGGGCATGGTCCCGGAGTCCTGGGATCAAGCCCCACATCAGGCTCCTCCGCTGGGAGCCTGCTTCTTCCTCTCCCACTCCCCCTGCTGTGTTCCCTCTCTCGCTGGCTGTCTCTCTCTCTGTCAAATAAATAAATAAAATCTTTAAAAAAAAAAGTTTTGGAGGGAAATCTCTTCCCCTGTCACTTTATTTGTGGGTGGGAGATGCCGTGCACCCTCCCATCATTCCCTGGCTGTGAATGCCACTCTTCTCTGCACATCGGCTGCTTTACTGTGCAGACCCTGCATTTGTGGTCTTTGACTCCAGAGTATCCAATAAAACTGATCCAGGTTACACAGGTACATGCCATCCTCGACCCGGTCTTGGTAGAAAGTTGTGTTTGCTAAGTACATTCTGCACCTGTCCACTTTTTCTTCCTGTTTCCTGAATTTGGGGGGACCTCCTCTAAATACTCTGCTTCTAGTATTTTGGCAGGTTCTGGACAGACGTGGGCTCTTGATTAACGAGTAGTTAATTTCTCAGGGAGGAATTTTGATATTCCACATACAGGATGAGACACAATTCAAAAGCGAGGGATAGCGTCAGGAGTGAGATATGTATCCATCAGTTGGGGAGTATTTCCATATTTTAACAACCAAGACAACTGAATATTCGCTTTCTGGTCAGAATCTAAGACAGAAAATGGATGCAGGACGTTTTCAGAGTGCTGCTTATGGTTTATGTCTCAAGATCCCATAGGAATCTAATTAATGGCGGATTCTGAATCAGTCGATCTCTGGCTCACATGTAATTCAGTGTTGTTGGTCCCCCACTTTGAGAAGCGAGAGAATGGACGGCACTTACTCAAGAGAAATATGCTTTTCAAAACTAGAATTTCTGCAAGGATTATAAGTCCCCAAATCTCTCTACCCATTACAAAAAAGTAAATTTACTAGTATGTGTTCCTTGAAAACAGACCACGCAACCGTGTCGCTAATTATCGGACTGGCTGCTTTTCCAACAAGGCGCGGAAAGCAGCGGACCCTGAAAATAATGCACAGTGGAAGGCCAGAATCAGATAAAACCACACAGCTTTGCAAGTTTCTTTAAAAACCTCTGGGGAGGATCGCAGTAGTTTCTAGGTTTACAATTGGAAATCAGGTCACAATGCCCCGAAACCACATCACCAAGATGCCTTGTTAATCGTTTCGAACTCCCTCTCTGACACATGATTTTTAAAATGTACTTCTTATCCCCTGTGTCAAATGAAGTCGCGTTCAGAAATTACTTCTCAGTGGGGGCGCCTGGGTGGCACAGCGGTTGGGCGTCTGCCTTCGGCTCAGGGCGTGATCCCGACGTTATGGGATCGAGCCCCACGTCAGGCTCTTCGCTATGAGCCTGCTTCTTCCTCTCCCACTCCCCCTGCTTGTGTTCCCTCTCTCACTGGCTGTCTCTCTCTGTCAAATAAATAAATAAAATCTTTAAAAAAAAAAAAAAAAGAAATTACTTCTCAGAGACTGGGTGCGCTAGAGTCCAGCTATCTCTAGAGTGCATTTTAGCGAGTTTGGAGAGAGCGATAATTGAGTTTAATTGTGGAGACTCACACGAAGCTTTCGTTGACATTTTGTCAAAGTCTATAAAAATGGTAGTGTGGAAGAAGAAACACTTCATAACAAGTTTGTTTCTTTAATAGTTGAATACTGATATTCAAAAAGCATTGAATAGGGCATTCTGAGGCAGGTTTGCTCATTGTTTCTTTCTCTCTCTACATCCATCACTCTATCTATCCATCTATCCATCATATCTACCTAGCAGCTATTTATTATCTATCTACCTATCTATCCATCCACCCACCCATCCATCATATCTATCTGTCCATCCATCATATTTTCTATCCATCCATCACCCATATCTATCATCTATTTTATCTATCCATCTATCCATCATATCTACCCATCATCTATTTATTATCTATCCATCCATCCATCCATCCACCATATCTATCTGTCCATCCATCCATCATATCTATCTATCTATCTATCTATCTATCATCTATCATCTATCTATCTCTCATCTATCTATCTCTCATCTTTTGTATCTCTCTGTCTGCCTCCCTTTCTGTCTAGGTATCTAGTGATTTATCCATCTATTCTCTCTACATCAATATTTAAACAAATCATATATGCTTATGTCATATGTATATATACGTGTGTGTATGCCTGTGTGTATAACTAACTTTTAAAAAATCTTGGCACGGGGCGCCTGGTAGTTCAGTCAGTTGAGTGCCCAACTCTTGGTTTCGGCTCAGGTCATGATCTCAGGGTCCTGGGATCAAGCCCCACATCAGGCTCCCTGCTCAGTGGGGAGTCTGCTCGTCTCCCTCTCCCTCCCCCTGCTGTGTCCNCGTCTCCCTCTCCCTCCCCCTGCTGTGTCCTGCTCTCTCAAATATTTTTTAAAATTTTTTAAAAATTTAAAAATCTTGTCACAGATTAATTTTTTTAAAGATTTTTTTTTTTATTTTTAAGTAATCTCCATACCCAACATGGTGCTTGAACTCACAACCCCGATATCAAGAGTCACATGGTCTACCCACTGAGCCACCCAGGCGTCCCTTGGCACATGATAATTTAATGCATTTTCCATGACAGACACTTTTTCTGAGTAAAGGCAAGCTTGCTTCAGTTTGTAAACTAGTCTTTACTGTCATTTAAATCATCACTAAACCCCACTATGTGAGTAGTAATGTCTTTCTAATTTTAGAGAAGAATGCCCTGCAGCCCGACGTGCCCAGCTTGCCGGGGTTCACACAAGTTTAGGGAAGAGGGTGCCATGTTATTTGTGTGGTCGTAGTGTCCAAGTCAGTGACTGCAACCCAACTATGTGAATGATCAAGGAGATGGCAGTTGTAGGTGCCTTTATGTCCCTTTGTATTGGAGGGGCTCCTGGGCGGTCCAGTCAGTGGAGTGTCGGACTCTTGATTTCGGCTCAGATCATGGTCTTAGAGTCCTGGGATCAAACGCCAGGTGTGGTCCCCGCTCAGTGTGACGTCTGCTTGGGATTCTCTCTTCCTCTCCCTCTGCCTCTCCCCCGACCCCAGTCACGCTCTCTGTCTCTCTCTTTCTGTCTCTAAAATAAGTAAAATCTTCAAATAAATCATTTTAAAAAGGAGATGGCAGTTGTGATTTATAATTCCACATTTCCCATCTACCGTACCCTCCACTGATTTTCCGCTATTTGACGGTTTTGCGGGCTCACCCAAGTGAGGGCCTTGTAGACTTGGGAAGTGTTGGGGCAGGATGATTCTCCACGGTGGGAGCGCCCTGTGTGTTAGAAGATGATAGCAGCATCCCTGATCTCCACACACCAGGTGACAGGTGGGATCACCGAATAATCTCCACCACCACCAATGTCCCCTTTGGGGCAAAGTCACCACAGTGGGTGACAGCCATTCTGCATCAAGCTGAGTTGCAGACTCCTTATTGTTTTAGACGTGTAAGCCCACGCACTGCTCTTAGCTTCTTCTTCCTTCTGGTTTATGAGCATGAATTTGCTTTGTTGCAACACTATCTGTCTCACTCATTCTGTCTAAGAGTCCTAAGCTTCAGCAAGGCTTGATGTAGTCGATTTCCAAAAACTCTCTGGAAGCAGGAAACTCACTTTGCATTCACAGACTCATATGATGTCTCTATAGGGTGTTTAAAAAATAATTAGGACATCGGGGCATCTGGGTGGCTCAGTCGGCGAAGCGCCTGCCTTCAGCTCAGGTCATGATCTCAGGGTCTTGGGATCAAGCCCCACATCGGGCTCCTTGCGCATCAGGGAGGCTATTTCTCCTTCTCCCTCTGCCCCTCACCCTGCTCATGTGCGCGCTCTCTCTCTCTCTGGGTCAAATAAATAAATAAAAAATCTTTAAAAAATAATAATTAGGGCATTTCCTTTCCCATTATTGTGTATGCGTGGGGGAGGGGAGGTCTTTCCTGCTGTTTTAGTCCCACATACACATACAAGTGATGTCTGTGAAAAGTCCTCATGGCATAGAGTCCAGAAACCATAACCATTGGAAACCTAAGAAGAATATTCCCTGCACACAAAAATACACACTTTGCTTGTTACCAAAGTCCACAGTGAGTTAGTGAAACATACTAACCTCTATCTGTAGCCAAATATTAATCTCATGTGCTGATTTAGAAGAGGACTTTCTCAAGCCACCATTTATTTTAACATTTTATTTATTTATTTATTTTTTCAACTCCAGATTCAGTGGAAATACATGGCCACTGCAAAAACTTTATTTCATTTATTTATCTGACAGAGAGAGAGCAGGAGCAGGGAGAAACAGGCTCCCACTGAGCAGGGAGCCCAACGTGGGACTCGATCCCAGGACTCTGGCATCATGACCTGAGCTGAAGGCGGACGCTTCACCCACTGAGCTCCCCAGGTGCTTGTGCAAAAACTTTGAAAGCGTTCAAGGTGCCAGTTAAGCGGGAACCTGATGATGTTTGAATAAACGAGTAGGAATACTTACAATACACATTAACTGGTCAGCATCTCTTATGCATAAGGGAATTCATGATGCCACGTACGCAGTAAAGCAGCTGTAATACCAGACAGCTTTGACTACATATGACCTGTTAAGACAGCCGTGGATCACTTTACAGCCCTCCAGAGAATGGAAAATTGTGCAAACAGCCTAAGAGTTTAATCTGTTTTTGTGTTTTCCAGTGGAATTAATAATGCACTGGTTAGTTCCTTTTGGTTTTTTCATTCCCAGAAATTTATGAAAATGGGTTTTTCCAAATGTTGGACCAACCTCGCATTTATTCGTCTAAAGCCATGAATTGAGCACATACGATGAGCAAATAGGTGTGATGCTATTCAGAGATGCGAATATAAATATGATATGCAGGAATCAGCACAATTAACTCTCTGTGCAGAGTTTGCCAACACGCCATGTTTGGCAGCGAGGAAAAGAAAGTCTGGTTGCAGATGACCGTTGTATTCATGCTGTTAGAAATCCAAGTGAACGATGACATGGTCTCATGACAGATACAATGAAGTGAAATATAAACTCTAGCAGGATGTGCCATGATTTTACATCACAGAGCACAGAGTTCAATGCTGTTAGAAAGCAGTTAAGGGGCACCTGGGTGGCTCAGTTGGTTAAGCGTCTGGTTTCGGCTCACGTCATGATTCCAGGCTCCTGGATCGAGTCCCACATTGGGCTCTCTGCTCAGCGGGGAACCTGCTTCTCCCTCTTCCTCTGCCTGCCACTCCCCCTGCTTGTGCAGACTCTCTCTCTCTCTCTAAGATAAGATTTAAAAAAAGCATTTAAGAAGCAACTCTTACAGTCCAGGTCGTGTTGTAGCCCCTTGGACTCAGGTTAGGGAAGAAGTTACGTAGTAGTGCCTTTACTGGAGAAGTGCCATTTGCATGCGAGGCATTTGTGGGACACTATGGCATGGAACTCAAGGCAAGTTGGAGAAGGACGCACTGAGCAGTGATGTCTCAACTGAGAGGTAGGGATGGACAGGGCTTCCACATGCAGGAAAAACAAACAGAAAGGGGACTTTCGGGAATATCAGAAGCTATGCTGGGGACAGAGAATAGCATGAATGGGGAAAGGAGTGAAGGACTGTAATGTATTCCACAAACCCACAGGGGTGGCCGTGGTCCTGAGCTGATTGGATGTGTCCATCCCTATGTGCATCACAACCCTATCACACTCTGATGTCTATCACTTACTTCCTATTTCTTGTTTTGCGCGTTGCTTTGCAACCATGGGTTCATTGAACACACGGAATCTGCCTGTGCCTTTGAAGATGAGTTCATCCAAGTCTCAACAAATTGCCAAAATATAACAAATAAAACTGATTACAGATGCCGGATAATTGTATTTTGAGTATGCCTCTGCTATTTGGGATAAGATTTTTTTTTCTTTTTTCTTTTTTAAGGTACACTAATTTACATTTACATTTTTTACATTTTTTAAGGTACACTAATTTCAAGTTTAACACACAAATTAAACGTGGAAAGCGAAGGATGTCCAGTCATTGACAAGAAAGAACATGACAGAGGAGGCTATGATGGGAGGTAAAAAAAAAGAAGAGGTTTTTCAAAATATAACAGATATTTCTGGCAATAAGTGAGAAAATTAAAATTTATTTAGTGTTCTGAGAGAATTCTATGCAATGACAAAATCTTAAATCAAAAACAGCTTTCTAGGGGCATGTGGGTCGCTCAGGTGGTTAACCATCTGCCTTCGGCTCAGGTCATCATCCCAGAGTTCTGGGATCAAGTCCCGTGTCAAGCTCCCTACTCAGCGGGGAGCCTGCTTCTCCCTCTCCTTCTGTCTGCAGCTCCCTCTGCTTGTACTCTGTCTGTTTAATAAATAAATAAAATATTTAAGAAAATGAAAAACAGCTTTCTATAAAATCACACGGATTAAAAAAAACAAGAAACAATTATACAAATTTGAAATGTGATTGGTAATTATTTCTTCTTCCATATAGAAGAAATTGAAAAAAATCATAAATTGAACCTCTTTATAAAATAAAGGACATCTGGGGCACCTAGGTGGCTCAGTCCGTTTAGCTTCCGACTCTTGATTTCGGCTCAAGTCACCATCTCAGTGTCCTGAGATCGATTGCTGCCTTGGGCTCCAGGGTCGGGATGTTGTCTGCTTGAGATCCTCCCTCCTTCTCCCTCGGCCTCTGCCCCTCCCCACACTCGCACATGCAGGCGCACATTTTCTCTCTCTAAAAACAATTCAATAAATGATTTAAAATAACGGATATCTGTCATCATGTATGTCAAAAGGAGAAAAGTGATTTTGAAAATGCGGGGAAAATAAGAGACAGGAAGGCAAATGCAGGAAGTCCTTGGGAAATATTAGGATTTTAAGATTGAATTTTTAGCAAGAGAGAGGTGGTAGGAGAGAGAGAAGAAAAGTACAGAGATACAATAAGCAGGGAGGGAGGTGGGGAGGAAGACACATTTGTCTAAATAGTGTGGGTGCTCTTGATTTTTGTTTTTAGATTTATATAAAATGTAAAAGAGACACATATATTTATACAACACAACAACAGTGGTAGAAATCTAAAAATGATTTTAAATTACTTATTTATTCCCACCAGAAGTGAAAAAGCATGCATGTCCCTACTATTTGGGTTTTTTTTTACATTTTGTAGAGCAAACAGTTGAGGTATAACGTAGTTGAGTCAATTGTTAGAATTTTAGTAGAGTCACATTATAAAAGTCAGCATTAGAAAAATTAAAAATATTCATGTATAAAAAGTTATGCCTTTCTTATATATTTTAATTTTTAAAACACTCTGCATGTTGATATTTACATCATTTTAAAACTGTTTTCAAATATCTTCTAGTTTATGGCTGTATTTTTGTTTCTTCCATGATGCTTGTTTAAGAAAGTTCTTAATTTTTTTTAAAGTCATCTCTACCTGCAACAAGGGACTCAAACTCACAACCCTGAGACCAAGAGTTGCATGACCTACAGACTGAGCCAGCCGGGCACTTCTGAAAGTTCTTAATTTTAGTGCAATTAAATGTGTCCATGTTACCCTTCATGAGGGTAGAGTTCAAGAACTGTTTCAAGGAAGGAACTGAGAATGTCCACCGTTTTGGATAGCAAGTAGTTCATTTCAATTTAATTATCATCGTCAAAACTAGGAACAACCTAAGATATCTTAAAAGGGAGCACTGATTTTTAATCATTCCTTCATTTATTTACTTTTAAAGTTCCACTCGTTTAAGTAATCTCCACGCCCCACGTGGGGCTTGAACTCATGACTCCAAGATCAAGAGTCACTTGCTCTTCCAATTGAGCCAGCCAGGTGCCCCCAAATGGAGCAGTCATTTAATGAGCTGCGGAATGTGCATATCAAATTATACGAATTGAAAATAGTGTTGAAGCCCCTGGCTGGCTCGGTCGGGAGAGCACGCAACTCTTGATCTCGGAGTTGAGCTCCGCGTTGGGGTTAGAGATTATTTTTAAAAAAATAGTGTAGGGGCGCCTGGGTGGCACAGCGGTTAAGCATCTGCCTTCGGCTCAGGGCGTGATCCCGGCATTATGGGATCGAGCCCCACATCAGGCTCCTCTGCTGTGAGCCTGCTTCTTCCTCTCCCACTCCCCCTGCTTGTGTTCCCTCTCTCGCTGGCTGTCTCTCTGTCTGTCAAATAAATAAATAAAATCTTTAAAAAAAAATAGTGTAAATATTTACTGACACAGAAACATACTGTATAGAAGTAAAAGTGTATAATGGTTGGATCACACATTTATTATATATTAACTCGCATAGGTTCTGCAAGTCAAAGTACATGAGAAAAATATTTGACTTTTTATTCCATCATGTTTTTCTAATGAATATCTATTACTTTTGGAATACAAAATATGGTCAAGATCAAATTAGGGAAAATAAACACACGACAGAAATGCAAACTATTTCCAGCATGGGTTCTAGAAAAATACATCAACTCACTTTAATGGACCCTACACTTATTTACAACTTCACACTTAAAACTTGCTATACGAACGTACCTAATCGACTCTGAGATCACAAAGTTTACAGGGGGAATAATTAAGTGCCAGTTTGAACCAAGACTAACCTTCCCTGCCCAGGGGAATATAGAGCAAGGAAAAGGAAAACATATAGTATAGCTATTTTGAGAGTAAAAAGCAAATCACAGGGCACATATTTTGTTACAAACATTACAGAAGAAAATATAAAAAGGAAGTAAGTCTTGCACTACCTGGTATAAAGTACCATATGCTATATTTTCAGAAAAATAACTATAAAAATTTAATGACAGTCAGCAATTAATCCAACTTTTAGAAAGTCATTAAGAAGTTTCATGCTTTACCATTTTAAATTTAAAATACTAGCTAAGAAGCATCCGGCATTTATATGGATATATGTGGATTCCAAAAAATCATTTGTAGTAATGATAAATCAACTAGGGAAATGGTATAAGAACTTGAAGTGAACAATAATAATTTTTATTTGTTTACATACCAAATCTGACCATCTCCCCTGAGATAGAATATTTAAATTTCATGAACATCTAATGTCAATATTTTGTCTCTGCATTATTTGTGGTTAATTAAAATATGTGATTTAAAAAAAAAAAATTCAGGTAAACTCCACACCCAATGGGGGGATTGAACTCACAGCCCCAAGATAGAGTCACAACACTCTACTGACTGAGCCAGCCAGTCAATATAAACACAAATCAATAGGTGATTTATAAATCAATGCACATAAGAAAACAATGTTGTAGGGGCGCCTGGGTGGCTCAGATGGTTAAGCATCTGCCTTCGGCTCAGGTCATGATCCCAGGGTCCCAAGATCAAGCCCCACATTGGGCTCCCTGCTCAGTGGGGAGCCTGCTTCTCCCTCTCCCTCTGCTCCTCCCCCTGCTTGCACGCTCTCTCTGTGTCCAATAAATAAATAAATAAATTAATTAATTAATTTAAAAAAATGTTGCAAGTCCTTTAAAACAAAAGACAAGTCTTTTCCCCCCAAAATTCTTCATACCTGTCAACAGTCCTTGCTGTGATATCTTCACGTATTTGAAGGAAAGAAAAAAAAATTGCATGGATTAGTAATTTGGGGACCATATCAATGGATGGCCACTTGTTGGTTGGAAATTCACAAAGATTAATAGGTTTCTCCAAATTAACCAGAGGCAACCAATGTCCTAGCATGCTCGGAAATAATAGTAAAAAAAAAAAAAAAAAAAAAAAAAAAAAAAAAAAAAAAAGTAAAAAACTTTTCCTGCATTGAAATCCATGATGTGGACTCTGGGAAACAAACTGAGGGCTTCAGAGCGGAGGGGGGTGGGGGAATGGGATAGGCTGGTGATGGGTGGTGGGTAGGGCACATATCACATGGTGCACTGGGTGTTATACGCAAGTAATGAATCATGGAACTTTACATCAAAATCTAGGGATGTACTGTATGGTGAGTAACATGATATAATAAAAAATTATTAAAAAACCAAACAAAAAGTATTGTTGTTTACTAGATTAAACATAGCAGTTGATCGCAATTTACTCTCGTATGAGAATCTTCAATAAAAAGCTATGACTTCAAAAAAAAAAAAAGAAATCCATGATCAAATCAAATTCTCATGTCTACATGACTCTGGTGGTCAACAAGACGATGAGCTTCTGGCTTGGCTTTGGAATGATAAGAATTCATCACTTTTTGTAGCCACATAAACCTGACTTAAAAAACTACAAAATCAAATTTAACGTGTCCCAGACCTATGACTTCCATTACAAACAGGGCATTTCCACATGTCTTGGATGACAAGCATGATAACATAGTTTTCTCTGATTAGTAGGCTTGGTTCCCCAATAATGAGTCGACTGTTTCGGTCAGGTGTAATGTGTAGCTCCCAGACTTCATTTTTCTTCTCCTTTAGTGACTTGCCGTGTTTCTTGCCGTGATACGCGCTGTATTAATTCATCAACAGCATGGTTATTCTGTTTATATTCTTTTACTGTTGACAGATTCCACCAATCTAATTTTTCCCTGAAGTATTTTTTTTTTTTATCAGTAGCTTTACTCTGAAAATTCAGTGCTTACACAACTGGGAAATATAAAGCTCAAATTCAGACATCAAAGTGGATGAACTGTTTCCTCTGCTAATTTTTTCAAACGTTAATGAAACTTAGTATTTTGTACTAACGAATACAGCAATGCAAGTTTTAACAAAGTGTGGGTGTCTGGGGCTTAGTGGGTTAAATGTCTGCCTTTGGCTCAGGTCATGATCCCAGGGTCCTGGGATCGAGCCCCACGTGGGGCTCCTTTCTTAGCGGGGACCTGGCTTCTCCCTCTGCCTCTGCTGCTCCCCCTGCTTGTGCTCTCTCTCTCTCAAATAAGTAAAATCTTTTTTTTTTAAAGATTTTATTTATTTATTTGACAGAGATAGAGACAGCCAGCGAGAGAGGGAACACAAGCAGGGGGAGTGGGACAGGAAGAAGCAGGCTCATAGCGAAGGAGCCTGATGCGGGGCTCGATCCCACAATGCCAGGATCACGCCCAGAGCCGAAGGCAGTTGCTTAACCTCTGAGCCACTCAGGCGCCCCAGTAAAATCTTTTTTAAAAAAAGTTTTAACAGAGCAGATTTAAAAGGAATCTTTCACTAAACTCAAGAAAGTGAAAATTATAGATAATATACCATGAATTCAGAATACATCCTTTTTTATAATGTGCATTTATTTTATTATGCTAGCCCACATATTTAAAATCTCAGTTAATTTTTAAAACATTAATTAGTGCCTTGAATGATCTGTAGTGGGTTAAAGAGTCTATTGCTCATTCTGAGCTTTAATATCTATATTTAAACATTTACTTATAAAAAGATGTCAAATCTCTTCAGATTTATCTCTGGATTCAAAATCAAAGTTAAAGCAGGGTTTCTCTAAAAAGTGATGTGAATGATAAACTATAATGGAAATGACAAGTACTATGCATTGGTAAGACATTGTCATAAATAAAAAATATGGAGAATTTGCACCATCAGGTGATTATTACAATATTTCAGCAGTGTGTTATCAATGCAGAAAATGACACAGATGGGTGGAAAATAATGGTGCACT
The DNA here is from genome assembly GCF_002007445.2 of Ailuropoda melanoleuca. Taxonomy (NCBI): domain Eukaryota; kingdom Metazoa; phylum Chordata; class Mammalia; order Carnivora; family Ursidae; genus Ailuropoda; species Ailuropoda melanoleuca. The sequence goes on along the minus strand of NC_048238.1, from coordinate 2,805,975 downwards.
GAGGAAGAGATGTATTTTGAAAGGTGACAAAGGTGGCACCGTAGAGAGGAGCAAAGAATCTTTGGATATAGAAAAAGCAAAAAATAGAATATGGACTTCTATCTCATACCATGCACAAAAATCAATTTGGATTATATTGTAGATGAATACAGTGTGAAAGGTAGCACAGAAACATGCTTTTTAATTTGACAGTATTCAACTAATAATCATGAGAGGGAAATGAGCTTGTTGTCCAACTGAAATCTTCCTGGAACCCCCTGCTCTCCCCCAGCCTACAATTTTTATGTATGTATTTTACGTGTGCTAGCATTTTTGCTTAGTCTGTTAATAAAACAGTGAACCTGATTTATATGAATGTACGGTAACAGTGAATTAAGGAAGAGCTACAATTTGTTCTTGATATGTTTTCAAAAATTTTCTCTACTTTGTATGGTAATTTGTAGGGTGTAACACAGAACAAGGAATAAATTAATCTAACCTGAGGTAAAAGAAGAAAGAGCATTTCACTGAGAGTGATGTGACGTAAGAAGAAGCACATACTTTTCTTGGCAAACTCTCCCATTGATGTTTAAATTTAATTATTAAATTTATTATTCTTGAAAAAAGTATTCTGTCCTATTTGATGAAGTAATGAGAAAAAGGGCAGCATTTCTAGAGAAACAAGTATATACACATACAAAAAACAAAAACCTGACAGTTGCTTTGCCATTTTATTTGCCATAACGATGGTAATTACGTATAATAGATTTGTTGATCTATAAGTAAATCTGTAAGTAGTATTGTCTATAAGTAGATATCAGTTATCTGTGTGCATATTATTACATAAATATAAAAAATTAAATTTCAAAAGATGGGTTAAATGCAGAATAGACTCAGTTATAAAGAGTATTAGAATTCTGGAAACTTGATTGAAGAAATTATACTGAACTCCCTATAAAAGCTGAAGATCTAAAAACGTACAGGAATCATTAAGAAATAGTCTTACACATGTCTGATTAAAATTAAGGAACATTACAGATGGAATTGTATTGAAGACAATATCTAAAGGGACCATACCGGACTTGTAAAAAATTCTGTTTTCTAGATTCAAGAAGATGANAAAAAAAAAAAAAGAAATCCATGATCAAATCAAATTCTCATGTCTACATGACTCTGGTGGTCAACAAGACGATGAGCTTCTGGCTTGGCTTTGGAATGATAAGAATTCATCACTTTTTGTAGCCACATAAACCTGACTTAAAAAACTACAAAATCAAATTTAACGTGTCCCAGACCTATGACTTCCATTACAAACAGGGCATTTCCACATGTCTTGGATGACAAGCATGATAACATAGTTTTCTCTGATTAGTAGGCTTGGTTCCCCAATAATGAGTCGACTGTTTCGGTCAGGTGTAATGTGTAGCTCCCAGACTTCATTTTTCTTCTCCTTTAGTGACTTGCCGTGTTTCTTGCCGTGATACGCGCTGTATTAATTCATCAACAGCATGGTTATTCTGTTTATATTCTTTTACTGTTGACAGATTCCACCAATCTAATTTTTCCCTGAAGTATTTTTTTTTTTTATCAGTAGCTTTACTCTGAAAATTCAGTGCTTACACAACTGGGAAATATAAAGCTCAAATTCAGACATCAAAGTGGATGAACTGTTTCCTCTGCTAATTTTTTCAAACGTTAATGAAACTTAGTATTTTGTACTAACGAATACAGCAATGCAAGTTTTAACAAAGTGTGGGTGTCTGGGGCTTAGTGGGTTAAATGTCTGCCTTTGGCTCAGGTCATGATCCCAGGGTCCTGGGATCGAGCCCCACGTGGGGCTCCTTTCTTAGCGGGGACCTGGCTTCTCCCTCTGCCTCTGCTGCTCCCCCTGCTTGTGCTCTCTCTCTCTCAAATAAGTAAAATCTTTTTTTTTTAAAGATTTTATTTATTTATTTGACAGAGATAGAGACAGCCAGAGAGAGAGGGAACACAAGCAGGGGGAGTGGGACAGGAAGAAGCAGGCTCATAGCGGAGGAGCCTGATGCGGGGCTCGATCCCACAATGCCAGGATCACGCCCAGAGCCGAAGGCAGTTGCTTAACCGCTGAGCCACTCAGGCGCCCCAGTAAAATCTTTTTTAAAAAAAGTTTTAACAGAGCAGATTTAAAAGGAATCTTTCACTAAACTCAAGAAAGTGAAAATTATAGATAATATACCACGAATTCAGAATACATCCTTTTTTATAATGTGCATTTATTTTATTATGCTAGCCCACATATTTAAAATCTCAGTTAATTTTTAAAACATTAATTAGTGCCTTGAATGATCTGTAGTGGGTTAAAGAGTCTATTGCTCATTCTGAGCTTTAATATCTATATTTAAACATTTACTTATAAAAAGATGTCAAATCTCTTCAGATTTATCTCTGGATTCAAAATCAAAGTTAAAGCAGGGTTTCTCTAAAAAGTGATGTGAATGATAAACTATAATGGAAATGACAAGTACTATGCATTGGTAAGACATTGTCATAAATAAAAAATATGGAGAATTTGCACCATCAGGTGATTATTACAATATTTCAGCAGTGTGTTATCAATGCAGAAAATGACACAGATGGGTGGAAAATAATGGTGCACTGAGGAAGAGATGTATTTTGAAAGGTGACAAAGGTGGCACCGTAGAGAGGAGCAAAGAATCTTTGGATATAGAAAAAGCAAAAAATAGAATATGGACTTCTATCTCATACCATGCACAAAAATCAATTTGGATTATATTGTAGATGAATACAGTGTGAAAGGTAGCACAGAAACATGCTTTTTAATTTGACAGTATTCAACTAATAATCATGAGAGGGAAATGAGCTTGTTGTCCAACTGAAATCTTCCTGGAACCCCCTGCTCTCCCCCAGCCTACAATTTTTACGTATGTATTTTACGTGTGCTAGCATTTTTGCTTAGTCTGTTAATAAAACAGTGAACCTGATTTATATGAATGTACGGTAACAGTGAATTAAGGAAGAGCTACAATTTGTTCTTGATATGTTTTCAAAAATTTTCTCTACTTTGTATGGTAATTTGTAGGGTGTAACACAGAACAAGGAATAAATTAATCTAACCTGAGGTAAAAGAAGAAAGAGCATTTCACTGAGAGTGATGTGACGTAAGAAGAAGCACATACTTTTCTTGGCAAACTCTCCCATTGATGTTTAAATTTAATTATTAAATTTATTATTCTTGAAAAAAGTATTCTGTCCTATTTGATGAAGTAATGAGAAAAAGGGCAGCATTTCTAGAGAAACAAGTATATACACATACAAAAAACAAAAACCTGACAGTTGCTTTGCCATTTTATTTGCCATAACGATGGTAATTACGTATAATAGATTTGTTGATCTATAAGTAAATCTGTAAGTAGTATTGTCTATAAGTAGATATCAGTTATCTGTGTGCATATTATTACATAAATATAAAAAATTAAATTTCAAAAGATGGGTTAAATGCAGAATAGACTCAGTTATAAAGAGTATTAGAATTCTGGAAACTTGATTGAAGAAATTATACTGAACTCCCTATAAAAGCTGAAGATCTAAAAACGTACAGGAATCATTAAGAAATAGTCTTACACACGTCTGATTAAAATTAAGGAACATTACAGATGGAATTGTATTGAAGACAATATCTAAAGGGACCATACCGGACTTGTAAAAAATTCTGTTTTCTAGATTCAAGAAGATGAGAATTAAGAATTCCCATCAGGATTGGGAGGAAAAAAAAAAAAACACCTATTTTCTATATATTCATTCAAAACATATAAAAGGAAGAGAAAAAAGCAGACTAAAAGTAGGACGNGGTCATGATCCCAGGGTCCTGGGATCGGGCCCCACGTGGGGCTCCTTTCTTAGCGGGGACCTGGCTTCTCCCTCTGCCTCTGCTGCTCCCCCTGCTTGTGCTCTCTCTCTCTCAAATAAGTAAAATCTTTTTTTTTTTAAGATTTTATTTATTTATTTGACAGAGATAGAGACAGCCAGAGAGAGAGGGAACACAAGCAGGGGGAGTGGGACAGGAAGAAGCAGGCTCATAGCGAAGGAGCCTGATGCGGGGCTCGATCCCACAATGCCAGGATCACGCCCAGAGCCGAAGGCAGTTGCTTAACCGCTGAGCCACTCAGGCGCCCCAGTAAAATCTTTTTTAAAAAAAGTTTTAACAGAGCAGATTTAAAAGGAATCTTTCACTAAACTCAAGAAAGTGAAAATTATAGATAATATACCATGAATTCAGAATACATCCTTTTTTATAATGTGCATTTATTTTATTATGCTAGCCCACATATTTAAAATCTCAGTTAATTTTTAAAACATTAATTAGTGCCTTGAATGATCTGTAGTGGGTTAAAGAGTCTATTGCTCATTCTGAGCTTTAATATCTATATTTAAACATTTACTTATAAAAAGATGTCAAATCTCTTCAGATTTATCTCTGGATTCAAAATCAAAGTTAAAGCAGGGTTTCTCTAAAAAGTGATGTGAATGATAAACTATAATGGAAATGACAAGTACTATGCATTGGTAAGACATTGTCATAAATAAAAAATATGGAGAATTTGCACCATCAGGTGATTATTACAATATTTCAGCAGTGTGTTATCAATGCAGAAAATGACACAGATGGGTGGAAAATAATGGTGCACTGAGGAAGAGATGTATTTTGAAAGGTGACAAAGGTGGCACCGTAGAGAGGAGCAAAGAATCTTTGGATATAGAAAAAGCAAAAAATAGAATATGGACTTCTATCTCATACCATGCACAAAAATCAATTTGGATTATATTGTAGATGAATACAGTGTGAAAGGTAGCACAGAAACATGCTTTTTAATTTGACAGTATTCAACTAATAATCATGAGAGGGAAATGAGCTTGTTGTCCAACTGAAATCTTCCTGGAACCCCCTGCTCTCCCCCAGCCTACAATTTTTACGTATGTATTTTACGTGTGCTAGCATTTTTGCTTAGTCTGTTAATAAAACAGTGAACCTGATTTATATGAATGTACGGTAACAGTGAATTAAGGAAGAGCTACAATTTGTTCTTGATATGTTTTCAAAAATTTTCTCTACTTTGTATGGTAATTTGTAGGGTGTAACACAGAACAAGGAATAAATTAATCTAACCTGAGGTAAAAGAAGAAAGAGCATTTCACTGAGAGTGATGTGACGTAAGAAGAAGCACATACTTTTCTTGGCAAACTCTCCCATTGATGTTTAAATTTAATTATTAAATTTATTATTCTTGAAAAAAGTATTCTGTCCTATTTGATGAAGTAATGAGAAAAAGGGCAGCATTTCCAGAGAAACAAGTATATACACATACAAAAAACAAAAACCTGACAGTTGCTTTGCCATTTTATTTGCCATAACGATGGTAATTACGTATAATAGATTTGTTGATCTATAAGTAAATCTGTAAGTAGTATTGTCTATAAGTAGATATCAGTTATCTGTGTGCATATTATTACATAAATATAAAAAATTAAATTTCAAAAGATGGGTTAAATGCAGAATAGACTCAGTTATAAAGAGTATTAGAATTCTGGAAACTTGATTGAAGAAATTATACTGAACTCCCTATAAAAGCTGAAGATCTAAAAACGTACAGGAATCATTAAGAAATAGTCTTACACACGTCTGATTAAAATTAAGGAACATTACAGATGGAATTGTATTGAAGACAATATCTAAAGGGACCATACCGGACTTGTAAAAAATTCTGTTTTCTAGATTCAAGAAGATGAGAATTAAGAATTCCCATCAGGATTGGGAGGAAAAAAAAAAAAACACCTATTTTCTATATATTCATTCAAAATATATAAAAGGAAGAGAAAAAAGCAGACTAAAAGTAGGACTCATAGAAAAGTCTGAATAAAATACAAAAATATCCTGCTACACGCCCTGTATGAAAAAGAGAGATCTAAAATATAAGGACCCAAAGGTTTATATAAAATTAGTAGAGAAGGAATGGCCAACCAAAACAGAACTAGCATAATTATATTAATATAGGCTAAAGAACTTTGAGATAAAGGGGGTAGCTATAATGATGCAAAATGATGTTTTATGTGGAATGTAAACTTGCATGCAACAAATAACACAGCTACAAAATAGGATGGCAAAAAAATCTCCATGGAAAGCAATCAACATAGTCAGACTCTCCTTTATTACCAGGTCAACGGGAAAAAATAGAAAAAACAAACCCAACTTGATTAGCAAGCTTTGTCTAATTCATAAATATACCAGAAGTAGAATTTGCTATAAGCAGAGACTTACTGACTCTGAATTAGGTCACACAGCAAGTCTCAATAGATACCTGAATACAAGTATCTTCCAAACCATATTGATTAGGACCAAATATAAATTTGAATGAATGAAATATTAACTAAATAAACACCTGCCTGGAATTTCAAAATACACCTGCTAAAATAAAACGAATTGTGTAGCACATTAAAATGGAAATTTAAAAATCTACAGAAACGAATAATAATAAAACTGCATTAAAACCTATTTCATGTACTCTGAGAATAAATTATGAGATTCAGGATAGAATAAATAAGAAAGACTGAAAATCAGTTACCTTAGCTATAATCCAAGAAGTTGCAAAACATACCTCAGTAAAGAAAAAGTAACAAACTTAAGAGCCAAACTTAATTAAATTGAAATAATTTTTGAACCGATAATTAAACTGAGAATTTCCAAAGGTTCTGAGATATTCTACAGAAGAGAATTATCGAATATATATATATAAAATCTCTATGTATTATCTATATATAATTATAATGTACACTATTTAATGTATAATATATATATAATCTACAATATATGATAAAAATGTAAAAATAAGATAAAGGACCCCATGCAAACATGGTTAAATATTAACCAAGTATATCATAGAGATGGTATATAGGGTTATGTGGGAAAGAAAGGCAAAAGAAAAATTAAATTTCCTACCTACGTACAGCCCACTGACAAGTCCTTGAAACAGGCAGAAGGACATTCCTCTAGGAACTCAACTGCCTTGATGTTAATATGTTGCTAAGGGCAAAAGGCAATCTTGGCCCCACCTCCAGGACCCTGGAAATCTACTTAAACACATACAGATTCCTTTGGAAACTTCCTTTATCTCTAAACCCCCCAAGATACATGTTGGCAATCATCCCCCAAGCATATGTGGCCCACCGACAGACATCTGAAGGGTCTCATAACTGAGTTTTTACTAGACAGTAACAAATTACTTTTTCCTAACAACAGCTGGGCCGTTAGGATCCTGGAAACCTTGCTTCCAAAATGCCTTAGACACTTGAGCTATCCCTAACCCTCTCCCAACTTGAAAGTATGTAATGGGCCACTCCTCATGACCCCAGAACAGCTCTTTCTGCCCACGGGTCCTGTCCCCGTGCTTTAATAAAACCACCTTTTTGCACAAAGGACGTCTCAAGAATTCTTTCTTGGCTCCAAACCCTAACATCTCTCCCACATCATAGGGGAGCTAATATGTTAAATTTAAAATAGTAAAGCATGAAACTTCTTATTGACTTTATAAAAGTCGGATTCATTGTTGACTGTCATTAGATTTTTACAGGCATTTTTCTGAAAATATAGCATCTGGCACTTCATACCAAGTAGTGGAATTTTGTACATTTAGTGGTAGACGATTTTAGTCAATGGTGAGGTTTTTTCGGCGTGTGCCCTACAAAGTAACTTAATCTTCACTATCAATAATAAAGGAGCGAAGTTTCCTGGGCGGCACGACATCATTGCTCCCCACCTAACGAGGGTTTATTTTACAGGCACCTCCAAATATTTTCAGCAAGCATGTTTCGCCATATTTTTTTTCTTTAAATAATGAGCATTTCCCTGAATATGGCCTTACGGAGTTTGAAAGAGGGAGCTTGCGGAGTAAATACCTGTGATTTATAAGAGTCCTGTGTTTGGTCTTCATCCCTGTTTCTGGAACCGAGCTCCTAAAACCCTTGGAATTTCCTGTGGCGGGAGCGAGACAGGTGTCTTTTGTTAAGTTAATGAAGTGATATTGGATGGGGGCTGGTTGCCTGGGGAACCAACGCCCTCTCTGAGGGTTACAATTTTCGGCTGCACCCTCTGACCTCTGCGGAAGGGGAGGGGCTGGAGGGTGACTCCGTGGCCAACGGCCAATGAATCACTCCTTCCTCTGATAGGAAGCGTCCCTAGAAAAGGAGGAGGGGGTTCGGAGAGCTTCCAGGATGGCGGACACGTGGGGGTTTGGGGAGACAGGTGCGCCCTTCCCCACACATGGCCCTTTGCATCTCATCATCTGGCTGTTCCCGAGTTACATCCTGTTCTATCAACCAGCGATCTAGTGAGTAACATGCTTCCCCGAGCTCTGTGAGCCGCTCTAGCAGATTAATCCCACCCGAGGAGGGGGTCTTGGGTGGGTCAGAAGCGCAGGTGATAACTTGGATTTGAGATCGGTGTCTGAAGAGGGGTGAGGGGGAGTCTTGTAGGACTGAGCCCTAACCTGTGGCACCGGACGCTATCTCTGGGTAGGTGTGCCAGAGCTGAGTGGAATCAGGGGTGGTGGGGAAAAGCCCCCTCCCCACGATGGAATTCGTGGCCAGAATCTCTTACTACCTTGTTGAGGAGGTTATGTGCTGTTTCCCTCCTTCTTCCATATCCTTTTCCCCTGTAACTAGAGCGTTCAAAGGTTGCTTTTCTTTGTTTTAGAACTTGGTTGGTTTCTCCAGAGTTAACTTTGAAGATGGTGGTGGGGAATTGGATCTTAAAATCAAATTTGTTGTAGATGGTCATGAAAAGGCTGCCGTCAGAATCCCATTACTAAATTATTGCGGATTAACAGGTGGTTCTTGGTGTTGAAAGTATGTTTGTTCAGTTGTGACTTGTGGCGAAACTACATTTCATTCTGTGCCACAGTTTCAAAGTTAATACAGCTAAACAACTTGCTCCAGACTGAAATAGAAAATGAATCAATGGGGATACAGTCGGAGTGGCTTGGAGCTCAGATTCAATCTTGGAGCACTTAAACAATTTACTTAAGATTCCGTAATTCATTACCGAAAAGAAAATGTTCAAACGCGCTAAGATGTGGAGTAAAAAAAATGTTAAATTCCTGCATTTCGGTCTTGCATGATCTCAAGGAGAAACTGTGATTGGCTTTGTATTTATATATAGAATACATATGTTAACCTCTTTACAATATTACCGTATTATGTTGATATGTATAGCATAACATGCCTCATATGAACATATTAATAGGCTCACATATCGATATGCTGATCAATATGTTTATGCATGAGCCTACGTAGAGCAGCATTTTGGAACATTACCTTATTCTCTGTAATGCAAGTAAATTATAAGTAAATTGAGCAAGGGAAATAATCTGTGTATAGTTAGATTATTCGCAGATCCAGAAGCAAGTTCAACAGAGATTTGCAAGACTGTAAATTAATTACTATGATAAGACTCCAGCATTAGTGAAAAGCATTGAGTTGGGTTGATAGATTCTATAAGCACACATACCCCAAAATGCCAACTTTTCTATAAGCACACATACTCCAAAATGCCAACTTTTCATCTGAGGAATGACCCAATGCCACTAGTCCTTTGGAAATACTCATCATCTAGATGTTTCCATCTAAGACAGGAGTTGTCCCTCATAAAGTTAAGAACTAACTTGTCGGACATACAGGCTATGCAATCAACACAAACTGAAATGAATAAGTAAACTGTAAAGTCCTTTCCAAGTACCAGGGATTCATAGATTTCAAAGCAAGCAGAACGTTTAGGCGAATCATGATTTGTGATGGTATCTCTCTGTCTCTGTCTCTCTCATTGGAGTACTTCTGTCTCTCTTTATATATATGTATCTATATGTGATCTATATATGTTTACGCGCACACACGCACACACACACACACACATTATATATGAAATGCTTATTGAAAGAAACATAAATAATGAAAGAGAACCTAATTTTGGCCTTTGACCAGAAATTCACGAAAATCTCACTTTTAGGACCACATCAACTGACCTTTATATTGACTTGGTTTATTTGTATCATGGATAGCTGTGTTCTGTACTCTCCTGATGACTTATTTTGCACTTACCTTGCTCTGTTTTTACACCTAGCCAACTGTCTAGGCGCTTATAAGGCAAGCAGGCTGTGGCGATGTAGTCACAGCTTCCAGCAAATCTCTGATGTTTTCATCCTTCTTAATAATTTTGCCCTCTGGTTGAATTCCTTGAAGACACTGAGAGGAGGAAGTGGCTAGAGTTAAGAGTTTTGGAGCTGAGCCATCTGTAGGTCCAGGATTCAGTTAACTTTTCAACCTTTATAGCTCAGGGTGCAAAAATCCATAAATTGATGAATTTCTGTCGGCATTTTAGACAAATGCCCACAGCAGCAATTTTAATCCCTCCCCTTATTTAAATCTCAGGGAGCAGTGGAGACTATAAAACAGGATTCTAGGCACCAAGTAACAACTACAAAATCTAAGCTAGACCATCAGCATATAAATAACAGATGTTACAAAGCATGTATTACTTTTTAGGTAAGAAATACAATATAGCAATTGACTATTAGTGTAGAAACACTATATAGCACTTAGGCAAATGTGGGAGTAGAGACAGACCATTACGTTTTTGAGAGGTTTGACCAAATGGTGACTGTGCCTCTATAAACAGAAAATATAAAATTAAAGAAACACCAACTTGAGCAATTTTTAGGTTCTCTAAAATTGATGGATCAACTATCCACAAAATGGGGGGGGGCAGTTTGTAATGACCTGTTTAATATGCATGACTCACTTCACCATTTTTGAAGGAGCGTAGAGATCTTTCTCTTCCTTTCCAACGATTGCTCAGTGTCATGAGATCCATCAGCATGATGCTCTGTGTTTTTCTTAAGTCTTCTCTGTAAAAGCTCTTCACAGCATTTAAAGAAAAGGTCTGTGGGGTGCTACGATCGTGGGTATGCACCATCATGCATTCGTCCAAACCCACAAAACACACAACGTGAATGGAAACAACAGACCCTGGGTGATGATGTCATGTCAATGCAGGTTCATTGGTTACGATAAATGCACCCTCTGCTGGGAATGTCGATCACGGGAAAGACCGCATGAGTGCGAGTAGGGGGTATTTGGGAAATCCCTACCTCCCCCTCAAGTTTGCCGTGACCTTAAAGATGATCTAAAAAAAATAATCGCGTCTGTTTTTAAAAAAGAAAGAAAAAGAAAACAAAGGTCGTGTTCTTGCAAATGACAAATGGCAAAGAAAGTGAATTTCGGTCCATGCACTCAGCAATTCTCCCCATGCTACTTGCAGTAGATACTCCATTTAGACTGATAGGTTGTGGCTTCATTATTATTCCAGGGGGCACAGACCCCCAGTCAGCATGCCTAGACACCAAGACCTAAATATAAACCCTTCTGTGTCTACCAAAAACTTCTCTTAAAATAGCTCTTTCCCAACCCTGAAGACCCTCTTCTTGCACCTGAGTCACCAGCAGACACTCTTTTCTCAAGGTACCATGTTTGTGATGCCCTGTTCCCTTCCCCTAAGAGCAGGTCTTGATCAGAGACAGCATCTTCCAGGTTTTCCCATTCTTGGTCTTGCAGAACGAAGTAGGTTTTCTTGCAAATGTATTTCTTTGGTTCCAGTGATCACCTCAGGTTACAACAACCTGGGCTGTATCACGGGAGGCTCCCCTACTCCCTTTGGTCCCTGTCTCAGAGAAGGGGATGTTTGCTCCGCTAACATCAGCAGACAGCCAAATGTAACCTTTTCCCAGCGTGGACCCTTTTCAAGCTTTGCACCTGATTAAAATATGTGTAGGAGTATAGATGTAATGATGCCTGAAAGGTTTCTATCCTGTTGATTGAGTTAAATAGCACAGGAATTTTTTCCTAATGGTGTGTTGACTTGGACCCTTGGATGGGCACTTGACTTTGTGGTTGGAGGGAAGGTTACAGGGACTGCTTACAAATTCGGAATGGCGTGAGCCATTCCGAAAAGGGAAAATGATTCTCATAATAATAATGACCTCCAATTTTATTATATCTTACATCCAGAAGGATCATAAAGTGCCTAACAATTCCTCCAGTACAAATGAATAGGACGGTCGTTTCACATACAACTAAAACGTGTCAGCTGCTTAACACAGCATAGCCGGATTAGTCAACAATTTAGACGGGAAACTGAACAAAAGCAGTGTAAATGCACAAATGGCAGGGATATACATGAGGCCATGTTACAAGCTGGAGCTGCTCCATGGACTGAGGAATATTTCCCCCCAAGTACTTAGGAAACTCAGATGGGGCAAAAATGTCCTCCAGAAATGAGACCTGAGAATCACAGAAGGACATGGAAACACAAAGTCCCATTAAATGCATCGGATGGTCCTCTTTCTATCTGTCACTAGATTCAATGGATTAACCTGCCTGGAGGTATTCTGTGCCCCTCAGAAGGAATTCTGCATTAAATAAGGCAAAAAACACAGAATCCATCAGAATGACCATGTCGCACGTCTCGGGCCCATTTACCAAACCCCTCATTCTGCAGGAGAGTCCGTGAGATGATTGGAATCAGGCCCTAGTAAGAGAATTTCGTTCACCTACCCAACTCTGTGTTTTTGGGGAAAGAAAAGTCCGATTACCATTTTGCTAGCCACTGAAGTCTGCCTCCCCATGGACTTTTCTTTTAATATCCCACTTTCAGTGAGAGGCATGCATTACAAATTAATACTTGGCATCCTAACATCGTGTCTCTGTCTTGCTTTTTGGTCATTTTGAATTTTCTTCCTCTGTAATGATGGCTCTACTCTGCGTTTACAAACTTGGTTCCTGAATCTTCATGATTGAGGACCAGGTCCTGTAATATAATAAAATCAGTTCTTAGGAAGTGTCCAACATGCACTCCCATGACCTACCACTTGTTTATACATATATATAAAATTATGTATTATTTATTTATATATTTAATTTANTATTATATATTATATAATCATATTATATATTTATTTACATATATATTTATTATATATAAGTTTATTTATATATAAATATATTATATAAAATATGATATATAAATTGAACATACAAATTATAGTTTCTATATTTAGATAAAATATATAAATACATAAAATATTATATATCATATATATTTTATTTATATATAAATTATATATATAAATATTAGATAGATATAGATACAGATTTAGCTTTGCCCTTTGGAATTTCTTTGGTTCAGCATGTAGAATAAACAAGGGAAAGCGTGACAAAGCATTTATGTATTTGTTCATGTAGCCAGAAATCTTATATCGTATGCCTAAGAGTCACTCAAATACAGCAAATAAAAGGGAAGTTTTCAAAAAAAAAAAAAGTGAAATTTTCCTGCCCAAACAAAAGTTGCATTTCAGCAGACTGTGTTGTTAAACCGTGTGGGGGTTACAAAAGTCTCTGCACTTTCGGATAGCAGCGTTACAGTCAACATTATTTAAATAGACTTGTGGAGTCTCAGAAAATGTGTAATTTTAAGTGGTCACAAGTAATTCAGTTGGGTGGTGCCAACAGAATTCACTGATGCATGTTGGTGAGTACCCCTTAGTAAAGATCTCCCTGTACCTACATTTATAGCTATATATCTATATGTAAGTATATATGGCAGGACCACTGATGTAATATGGACAGTTCTCCTGGTTCTGAGTCTCCGGGGAGTGGAAGTTTGATTGGCGGGAAGGTTGAGGGGCAGATACAGAACCATATCTGGGCAGGCATCACAGAACGCTTCTCTCTGTGTGTCATCCCACAAGTCCTGGTGCTTCTGGGATATTTCCCCATCCAGGACGCTGCTGGTTTTCCTGAGAACACACGCAGAACTTATTGAACACGTTGTGCGTCAAACCCATCTGACTCCACCCCTGCACGGAGCCCTGGCCTCCACCTGTACCCCATGCCCAAATACTCACATAAGCCCTTGCTCAGGACATCTTCTAGACGTCTCATAATTGTAGATATTGCGGTTGTGGGGATCTGGGAAACCATGACAGATTCTTTACCACCCTTTGCATTTTCCCCCCATTAATGTCTTGCTTCTCACTGCAGCGGGGGAAAAAAAGCAGAAGGATAAGGGGACTTTTGGGGGAATGTGGTAGGGCAGCCAAATCACACACCAAAATAAGGCACTCAAGCAAATATCTACAAAACTCTACAAAAGAACATTTCAAAGTGGCTTTGGCATTTTGGAGGGATAGGAACAGAAATCCTTAGGGGTCCTGGGGAATTTCTGAAATCCTAACGTTAAAGATATCGAAATGGTATAAAGAAACTTTGCAGGATGGGGATAAATGTCCTCCTCCCTTTCTCCTGAAAGAAACCCACTTTGAGATGAGGCAGGTGCATTTTGATCTCGCTCTCGTGCTAAAGTGTTATTTTTTTTTAATAAATAAAGTGGGGTTTTTTGGTTTTGTTTTGTTTTTTTGTTTTTTGTTTTGTTTTGTTTTTGCTGCCAATCTGTGTTAGTAACACTCTGGCCAAACACAATTACAGATGGAGCCTCTTCTGTGATGACGGACGGTCTTGAAGACGTATGTCCCCACCCACCCATGTCCCCGTCTACCCAAGCTGATCCTGGGTAGATGCTTTCCATGGTCTAATTTGGAATTCAGGGAACATTCTTTTCAATGAAGAAATGAATTGTTAACGCCTCTGGCTAAGACGACAGAAGGGCTTGTCATCATGCCCATCTCCCTGAAAACGCGGAACCCGTCATGTACTGATCCAGGCAAATTAAAGTTAGTTTGCACACAACAATTTTGTAAGAATATGAAGATTTTGATCCCTCTGTGAGGTATTTCTTCATTTGCCTGTTCAGGCTTCCCTTCACTCCTTTTCATTTACAATACATCCCTCCTTACCATCAAAACACAGAATGTTTTTATTTGCCATTAGGCAACCTATCAGTTTGAAAAAAAATGTTAAAATTTGGAAGAACGTACACATTTCTTTTTGGGAAGTTAGTGGGAAGACTGAGTGTGGTCTGTCTTCATCACGTGTCCTATGATCAACATCTCAGCAGAACCTGTCAACAAATTGCGCTTTATTTAGGTTCAGATTTTTCACCATTGAGGGTCAATATTCGCATAAAATGTAGGGCCATCTTTTATGAAACTTTGCTAGGAGGAAAGTAAATATTTGTTTAGAGAATAAAAACGCCATTTTGGTGAAAATACACCCCTCATTAGCAGGAAAGCTTCCCCACCTCAATTGCTCATAAAAAATATGGTCCTGCATGGAGATTGTGTTCCCTTTCGTTCCAGAGTAAATGTTAGTAGCCTAGAAATAACTGGGTAATATTGCAGTTGGCAAAACCTTATCTACAAGGAGAAGAAGATAAAACAGAGGGAGTTCGACACATCTAGGAGGTGGGCTGCATTGGACACACATAGTTCTGTCATTGATTAATGGCTTGCCCAAATCTTACAATTATGGAGTATCCCAGATAGGATGTGTCCGGTGGAACACCATTGCTAAGAATGCTAACCTGAGCCCTTAATGGAATCCATTCCCCTGGGGGAGATTCCTTGAATCGCCCTGAACTTGGAATCATGAATCAACTCAGGGTCCCTGATTTCCAGATGGTCTGTCCACTGCTCTGTTCACACCTGGGTGGAAACTAAGAGCTCCCATCTCCTGCAAAAATCAGAAAATAACCAGGGAATGGAGGAAACAAGTCTCCTAATGGAGGAGAAGAACAAAACTTAGGAAGCATCATTTCCAATTGGTTTCGGGCGTACAAGGCAGACTGTGTTTGCCTCTGTGTTATGTTGCATGAGCAGAGGGAAAAAAAAAAGGTTTGATACATAGAATAACCCAGACATCAGGTTCTTACAGTGGGAAGATAAGGCTTAGAAGATGGTCATTGCTGGCATGTACACGTTCCTCTTGTCTCCCAAATTTTGCCTGCCATGAATATCAGGAATTAAGAACGCTGGTCATATTTCATTCACGTGATGATGCTAATTTAATGTTATATGGCCTCAATCGATCTGATCTCTGAGCTAATTCCCAGGTGATAAAGGGTACTTGAGATGCCCCACAGCCATCTCTAATAGGAACAGAAGACAGGGAAGTCTGAATCTAAATAGATCAGCATTTCCAGGTGCCCAGACCCGGGGCATGCCGAGGAAAAGCGAATTCACAACCTCTTACCACGTTCTCGTGCACCTGTCTTCACTTTCTACCCTACCTGTGTCCGCCACATGTTATTTCTGTCCTTTTTTTGATGTCCCATCCCGTTGCTGACCTTTTGCTGCATCATCTCATTGTCTGAACGTCAAATTCGCTAACTCGCGTGACAGGTCCCGTGATAATAAATGCATTCCTCTAAATCACTCGTAAAACTTCTGAGACTTGGTAACTTGTACTAATGGTGCTCTGTTTTATTAGGGCTGTTTTGATCAACTTCCCTTAAATTGTCACTTGGATTGACCCTGTAGATGTTTGCATCTTGCGTTAAATTCTTTTTTTTCATAATAATATTTTTATTATATTGTTATTCACCATACAGTACATCCCTGGTTTTTGATGTAAAGTTCAATGATGCATTAGTTGTGTATAACACCCAGTGCACCATGCAATACGTGCCCTCCTTACTACCCATCACCAGTCTATCCAGTTCCCCCACCCCCCTCCCCTCTGAAGCCCTCAGTTTGTTTTTCAGTCTTAAATGTGCGATGGTTACATCCCCCACACTCAAGAGCAGACCTTGTAGCAGATGGGTCTTCAAGAATTTTTGAGGTTGACCACATGACTGGATAAATAAATAGATGCTTAATCCTTAGCCAAGTCCCACGTGCAGGGAAGAAAGCAGCATGTGCAATCAACTGTTTGATTTTGTCCCATGCAATAAAAATCATAATAATGCAAAGGGGATATATCAAAGGCACAGCAAAAAACCAAAAACACGTGCACTAAAGAATCAAAACAAAGGGGACAGTCTTGAATTTTCTTTCCTTTTGGAACAGCTGTATTAGGAAGGAAACATGACAAATACAGGTGTTTGGAAGAATGGATTCACACAGGAAATGAACAGGGTCCCACACTTTCCAAGGACTCCCGGGTGTCCAGTGTGATTTCCTCAAATATTTCCTTTTCTTGCCCAGTGGCTGCTCTGCTGAATTCTGGGAAAAGGAGAGGCGGGAAGTGGCCATTCCCATCTTTGAAGTGCCCAGAGACCGAATACATTCCCGTCACCTCTGCATGAATTGAGACAAATCCCAATAGCTCTTACCGCAAAAGAATGGGGATCACTATTCAACAAAGGCAAAGAGACCTTTGCCACATGATAGTACAAATCCGAATTCAAAGAGCTTCATAATACTTAGTGATACCAGTGCAGTCACGTTGCCTAATTAAATAGACTTTGCACAGTGTGTTTGAATTGAGTATTTGTATTTGAATGCATTGAGAATCCAAAGTTTCTTATTTATTTGTTTTTTTCCTAATTTAAACGATTTGCAAGTTTTTTGTTTGTTTGTTTAGGTCACTTTGTTAGCAGAAATGTTTGCTATTTATTTAAGTTGTGGAAATACCTCACCCGATAGTGTCACAATATTTGTATGTGGTTGCAAGAGACAACAGTTATGTAGATTTTAATTCCCAATACTCGTTAGCAAGATCTGTGTGATTGCATTTAAAACATCAGCCCAGTACTGGTGCAAAGATAGAAAACATAGAGCTCCACAAAGATAAATCTCCGAAATTGCTCCTAGCAGATTGGCGAAATGGGGTCTGGCCATGTTGATTTGGACAGGGAGATGGGGTCGTGGGATCTTGCCTTCACCCCACTTCCTCCAACACTGGCGTCTTGTGTAGTCATGACACATGGATCAAAACTAAGAAATTAACTTTGGGGCAATGCTGTTAATACTAAGCTACACACATAATACAAATGCCAACCCCGAGAAATCAGACCCTCAACTGAGCCACCTAGGGGCCCAAACACCATTTTTTTTAATGCATTTTTTTTTCCTGTTCCAGGATCCAATCTGGGATCCCACGTTACATACTTGTCATGGCCACTGTCTGCCTGCCTGTGTGGGGAACGTTCCCCATCATTCCTGATCTTTCATGACTTGAATACCTGTGAAGAATAATGGTAAGTTGTTTTCTACAGTATCTCTCAATGTGCATCTGTCTGATGTCTTGTTGGAAGGACACAGTCATCAAAGTGAAGGAGCTTTCGGTATCAAAAGGTTGGAAAATGGGCAACAAAATAACAACAGTACTGAATTATAACCCCTAGGGTAACACGGAAATCAAAAGTTCATGCAGCCATAGGCTATAATTTAATGAATAAATGGGTAAGCAGGGACAGCTGTACCTTAGAGAAGACTTTTTCTTAATATCTATGGAAAGAACGAGGCTAATGTAAATTCAACAGCAGCCAAAATACCACAGAAATAATTATTATAGCCAATATCCCCCAATAGATGGTGAAATTATTGGGCACAGTGTTGAGGACAAAGACAGTATTTTCATAGTCTCATTCCCACTGATACCATAGAATTGCAAAGGGATAAATAATAACGTTAGAGAGGCAACTCCCCACAGACCATAATTCATCAAATAACCGGGATTACCAACAAGAGCGGCACCACAATAACCCCATAGCGATGTCCCAAAAAAGTTCTTAGCCTCCTTTGCAGTCCTTTTCTGCTGCTGTGGGCGTGTAACTTATCCAGAACACACAGCGCCTCTTGCAATCAAAACTGGATCCCTTATACCGTAATACGCTGTCAAAACTGGATCCCTTATACCGTAATACGCTGTCAAAACTGGATCCCTTATACCGTAATACGCCGCACTTCCAGTTGTATGTATGTAGCCTACAGACAGTCTCGCTTGTCTGCACCAAATGCAAGAAAACACACAATGGCATTCCTTCACAATGAGTGTGTCCATCTTACAGAGAGCGAAAGCAATCGAGATGGTCTCCGAGAGCAGGATGCAATTAGCGGTCAGGACACTGAGCTACGGCCTTTTATAGGAACCTTGATAAATGTAACATGTATCAGTAAAAAGTCGCCAGAACGGCTACATGGTATATAATTTACGTAGAGTGTACAACGTAGAGATCCTTTGCGGCTATACAGGCTTATTATAAAAATCTGACACATGCATGGGAAGAATCCCAATGTCTGGGTGTTTTTGGTTGACCTTTGAGCAGGGATGCAGTGTTGTGGGATTGAGAAGGGTGACAAAGTCGGTATGGAATGGTCGTATCAACGGTCTTCATGTTTTGTAGGATTAACAAACTATCAGCGGCCATTCTCTCTGAAAGTTGTTTACGGGGTTGTGAAGCTGATTGGTCCTAAAGTAAGGACGTTTCTATATTCGTATTTATACATGAATTATTCCGCTGTCAACTGAAGATCCTTCAAAAGTGCAAGGGGAGAGAACGAAGGTGTGCGTACGGGTCATAGCACAGGATGTCTGTACGTAAGGGGGGGACACAGCTCTGCTTTGGTGTCATGACACTCTCGGCATGCGTTTTGTCCCCGAATTATCACGGCCATTGTCAGAGTCGGGCACCGTTCCTCCTTATGGCCTGAGCCTCACAGAGTGTGCAAGCACGCCGTAGCCACAGGTCGAGTACGGGATAGACTCATGATGTGCACACAAATACCTATACCCTCCCCAGCCGCCTGGCCTTGCTTTTCCAGAGCCCAAAAGTCTCCTGTTTCGGGAATATGTTGAGACCCCCATTCTTCACCGTACAGTCACGATGGCGTGCATCCCTTTGCGTCTCCCAGGTCGCGTGTCTGCACGTAACAGGTGCAGAAACCCAGCCTTCCGTTCAAACCTGGACAACGATGGCCGTGATTTGACCGGCGAGAAAGCGTAAACTCCGATACGCTCCCGGTCCATATACTTGCAGACAACATGCACACCTCAGAGGTTACGTCTCAGTTCCCCTCGCTGTGAACTGGGCACTCCTTTGTGCGGGGCTGTCTCTGACCGCGTAAGAATGCCCTGTGCTTTCTGTTCTGCTTCTTGGGTTTTGCACACCCATCCGCGTGCCCCGTCGCTGGGGTGGCTACTGTTGCTTTGCTTTGATGCTGGGTTGATTATGCCCTTGTTCACAGATGATGTGTCGAGGGCAGGAAATACTCCTCAATGTCCGCCTGAATTCTGCCTTGAGCTGTTCCTCACCTTCATTTCTGTAGAGAGACGACCGTGGGTCGCATTTTTCCTTGAAGTACGTTGCATGTGTGTGTTTGAAACTTTCTGTCACGCAAAAGGAAAAAAAAAAAGCGAATTCTAGGTTTCGTGGTAGAGTTCTCCCTTGAACCACACTCGAGACAACCATCCTTCCCCTGCTCAGCTGTGGATCTAGGACGTGAACATTTTACGCTCATTTTCCTGCAGGCTGGACAGACACCTACGTAGGGGTCCAGAATATCGTAGAAGGAATTCCCTTCATCTGTGGTCTTGCTAGCTGTTTGTTCTTTCTGCCAAGTTGTAAGAGTTTCTACCCACAANGTCCTTGAAGTACGTTGCACGTGTGTGTTTGAAACTTTCTGTCACGCAAAAGGAAAGAAAAAAAAGCGAATTCTAGGTTTCGTGGTAGAGTTCTCCCTTGAACCACACTCGAGACAACCATCCTTCCCCTGCTCAGCTGTGGATCTAGGACATGAACATTTTACGCTCATTTTCCTGCAGGCTGGACAGACACCTACGTAGGGGTCCAGAATATCGTAGAAGGAATTCCCTTCATCTGTGGTCTTGCTAGCTGTTTGTTCTTTCTGCCAAGTTGTAAGAGTTTCTACCCACAGCCTCTAGACCTCAAGCCACTCAGAACAGCTGGATAGAATGGCATCCCATGAGGACGCAGGGCATTATCCATGCGTAGGCTTCCATCTAAACTTGGCTTCCGTTGGCTCTCTCATCAAATAGTTATGGAGTTCTACCATCTTCCAGTTGTTACACATATAGATAAGATTGTGGGACTGTACAACAGCATTGGACCTAGACCCCACTACCCACTTGGGGGGGAAAGCCTACCATTCGCTCTGCAGCCAGCACACTGCAGTGGAAACCAAACCCACCAGTCGTGTGATGTAGTCATGCAATGCACAGCTCTGGTGCAAAGCTCTCTTGAAGCCAGTGGCTTAAATTTAAGGTCTCAGGGGGATTTTTAATCTACGTTGAATCAACTTCTCGAGGTGAGTCAGCTCTGGTACACGTGGTTGAGATGATGGACAGGCAACAGGGAGAAGGTACAGCGGGGCACCCCAGATTCATTTGCCCAAAGGTTCACCTGCCAATAAAAGCTCTCAGGCAGCATCCACTGTTTACCCTTGTCCTCCATCGGCAGCCTGGCCTTAGAGGAAGGCAAGGAGTAGATGAGCAAAGTCCAGTGCATTTGGTGGTGGTGATAAAAGTGCATACATGGGACCCCTTCCCTGCAAGACCTTGGACTCCACTGGAGGGGAGACCTCACATAATGTGTTTCAGTGACCTTCCCACCATGTCTATCGCCGGCTTGCTCTGGGATGTTTTAAAAAAATAGTACATCCAGGAAATAATTGTATTTTATTGTGCATTTAATTAACATTCTTTTTTTAAAAGATTTTATTTATTTATTAAAGAGAGCACGAGAGGGGAAAGCACAGAGGGAGAGTGAGAGGGAGAAGCAGACCCCCGCTGAGCAGGGAGCCCGATATGGGACTCAGTCCCAGGACCCTGGAATCGTGACCTGAACCCAAGGCAGACGCTTAACCAACTGAGCCACCTGGGTGTCCCTTTTGGTAGATTTTTAAAAACTATTTGAATCTTTCCAAGAGCTTTGTCTATCTCTTGCCTCACAGAAGGAATCCTTATCTCAAGTTTGAATAACCCAGCATCAAAAACAAAACAAAACAAAAAACTTGTTTCATTTTTGGGGTTTGTTTTGTTTTATTTTGTTAAATTCTCTCCATGGACCCATCGTGGGGCTTGAACTCACCACCCTGAGATCAAGAGTTGCCAGCTAGGCACCCCAACTCGGCATTTTTTAAAATTCTCCTAAGTGTGAACATATCCGTAATAATTTTAGTTAATTATGTGATTCTAACATCTATGAGGGGAGCCTGGCCAGCTGGCAGAGCGTGCAACTCTGATCACAGGGTTGTGAGGTCAAGCCCCACATTGGATTTAGGGACTACTTAAACATACAATCTTAAGAAAAAAATAAAAATAAAATCTATAAATAATATATCCAGTTATGCATAGAGTTCTCCCAGATAGTTATTTATTTTTGAGAAATATTCATGTGGCTTTATGTAGTAGATAAAATTTATACATTTTAAAGATGCATTCAGTGTTGTATTATAGGAATAGATCATACAACATAACCTTCTATTGATGGGCATTTTGGTTCTTTTCTGGGTTTTCTGCAAGTGTTTCTGGGTTTTTTTTTCATGCATTTCAAATGTCTGTGGATTTTTTTTTTATGCATTTCATTTTTTATTTCATGCAGTGCTACAGCAGATAGCCTGTCTCCTTTCTCTTTGAGTGTATACACTGGAATCTCAAGGAATATATGGGAAGGAGACACAAGATTATGGGGTTGTGCTCATTTTCAACCATATGGATTAAGACTTCTTTTTCAGTTATTAAAACACACACTCCCATCAGAAGTGAGTGAGGATTGTCAACTCCCCACAGGGCTTGCCATTATCAAGTGTTATGACACATTAATTCTTGACAAACTGACACTTATGCAATCAAATTCACTTTTATTTTAATTTGCAATTTTCTAATTTAGCAGTGACTTTGAGGATCTTGAAATTTACTGATTCATCATTCTTCTCCATGGCAGGGGGAAACCCAGCCTATTCGTATATTTTGCCTAATTTTCTAAGAAGCCACCTGTGTTTGCTATAGAATAAGATACAGACTTGTGTATGGTTATTGTATATATCAATCTGTTGTCTTGGGTGTGTTGCAAATCAATGAGCAAAACCTGGAGTTTGTTGTTACTTTACGTCTACGGTGAGATGTTGAACTAAGTCAGTATTTTGGGGAGGTGTGGTCATTATTCTGCTTACCATAGATGAACTCTCCTTTCAGCGGAGGGAATGCTTTGTCCTAGCCCACTTTGTGATAGACTTTGTGAAGGAATAATGATGCTCGAGATAACAGTGACAATGATGATAGCATTAGTGATATCAAGTAGAATGTGGTGGTCATGGTTATGTGAAATCTGCTTCTTGCTAGGAAGAGCTCATCAGGGAGGCTCTGTAATTGGAAAGTGTGCGGTGGTAAAGACATGGGGGTATTTTCTTTCTCTGTTTATGTACAAATGCCGTGTCCATGTTAGGAGCATGTCCAGACCTAGCTCAGGTGTTTGGTGATATTGTCTTAGATATTTCTTAGCTCTTCCCCATAGCGTGACTTGACCATTTCACGATAAAACTATCTTCTGCTTGATCAACGTCCCTTGACGGATGCCTCTTACCACATCTAGGTGATCTAGTAACAAGATCAAATTGTGGTCACTACCCACGCACACCTTCCAAACTCTCAGTAGCCAAGAGAGCTAACAGCCCTGTGGGTTTGGACACCACCCACATTCTGACAGTAGACTTCCTTGCTTAGAAAGATGCACACGATTCCAGTTACCTCCAGAGGGTGAATAACGCTACCCTATCAAGAAAACGACCTGACAAAAAAGGAAATTCAGCAAGGTCCAAGGAAGCCCCATCAGGTTAGAATTTATCAACAGTGCTGTTTGTAATTTTTATATTTTTCAAACTGAAGACTTGTTTATTTTTTTTAAAAAACGTCCATCCTTGGCTTTTCGGGAACCGATGAATCCCGCTGTTTGAGAGGAGCAGATGGCAGGGGGTGGATTATCTCAGTCTGAGAGAGCAACAGTTATTGTTCAGATAAAGATTGTCACAATTATTTTTCCATCTGAGCGCTCTTCAGAGCGCTTTTCCATCTGAGCGCTTCAGAACAAACGTTTGTGGAGAGTCTCTTCTCTGCGTGTTATTTTAGCAGACGGTATCCTTGGAGTCTCTGACAACACTAGTTCTGGAGTCTCCCTTACTTAGACAATATGTTTTCTGCTTCTATTAGGGGTGTCCCTTCTGAGCCAAATAATTTAAGGGGCTTTCAAGGACCCC
>NC_048238.1:2778948-2781728 GCF_002007445.2 Ailuropoda melanoleuca | reverse complement strand
ATGACTGAAAAGGGAGAGGTCACGACCAGCACCATTGAAATTGCAAGGATTATTAGAAACTTTTATCAACAGCTATATGCCAAAAAACTAAACAATCTGGAAGAGATGGAGGCCTTCCTGGAAACCTATAAACTACCAAGACTGAAACAGGAAGAAATAGATTTCTTAAATAGGCCAATTAACTATGAAGAAATTGAGTCAGTGATAAACAACCTTCCAAATAATAAAACTCCAGGCCCAGACGGTTTTCCTGGGGAATTCTACCAAACATTCAAAGAAGAAATAATACCTATTCTCCTAAAGCTATTTCAAAAAATAGAAACAGAAGGAAAGCTACCAAACTCATTCTATGAGGCTAATATTACCTTGATCCCCAAACCAGGCAAAGACCCCCTCAAAAAGGAGAATTACAGACCGATTTCTCTAATGAATATGGATGCCAAAATCCTCAACAAGATCCTTGCTAATAGAATCCAACAGTACATTAAAAGGATTATCCATCATGACCAAGTGGGATTCATACCTGGGATGCAAGCATGGTTCAACACTCGCAAATCAATCAATGTGATACATCATATCAACAAGAAAAGACTCAAGAACCATATGATCCTCTCAATTGATGCAGAAAAAGCATTTGACAAAATACAGCATCCTTTCCTGATTAAAACCCTTCAGAGTGTAGGAATAGATGGTACATTTCTCAAGATCATAAAAGCCATCTATGAAAAACCTACAGCAAATTTTATTCTCAATGGGGAAAAGCTGGAAGCCTTTCCCTTAATATCAGGAAGGCGACAAGGATGCCCACTCTCGCCACTATTATTCAACATAGTACTAGAAGTCCTTGCAACAGCAATCAGAAGACAAAAAGGGATCAAAGGTATCCAAATCGGCAAAGAAGAAGTCAAACTGTCTCTCTTTGCAGATGACATGATACTCTATATGGAAAACCCAAAGGAATCCACTCCCAAACTATTAGAAGTTATAGAACAATTCAGTAAGGTGGCAGGATACAAAATCAATGCCCAGAAATCAGTTGCATTTCTATACACGAATAACGAGACTGAAGAAAGAGAAATTAGGGAATCCATCCCATTTACAATAACACCAAAAACCATACGTTACCTTGGAATTAACTTAACCAGAGACGTAAAGGACCTATATCCTAGAAACTATAGATCACTTTTGAAAGATATTGAGGAAGACATAAAAAGATGGAAAAATATTCCATGCTCATGGATCAGAAGAATTAGCATAGTTAAAATGTCCATGCTACCCAGAGCAATCTACACTTTCAAAGCTATCCCGATCAAAATACCGAGGACATTTTTCAAAGAACTGGAACAAATAGTCCTTAAATTTGTATGGAACCAGAAAAGGCCCCGAATCTCCAAGGAACTGTTGAAAAGGAAAAACAAAGCTGGGGGCATCACAATGCCGGATTTCGAGCTGTACTACAAAGCTGTGATCACAAAGACAGCATGGTACTGGCACAAAAACAGACACATCGACCAATGGAACAGAATAGAGAACCCAGAAATGGACCCTCGGCTCTTTGGGCAACTAATCTTTGATAAAGCAGGAAAAAACATCCGGTGGAAAAAAGACAGTCTCTTCAATAAATGGTGCTGGGAAAATTGGACAGCTACATGCAAAAGAATGAAACTTGACCACTCTCTCACACCATACACAAAAATAAACTCCAAATGGATGAAAGACCTCAATGTGAGACAGGAATCCATCAAAATCCTAGAGGAGAACATAGGCAACAACCTCTACGACATTGGCCAAAGCAACCTTTTTCATGACACAATTCCAAAGGCAAGAGAAACAAAAGATAAAATGAACATGTGGGACTACATCAAGATNGGGACTTTATCAGGATAAAGAGCTTCTGCACAGCCAAGGAAACAGTCAAAAAAACTAAGAGACAGCCCACGGAATGGGAGAATATATTTGCAAAGGACACCACAGATAAAGGACTGGTATCCAAGATCTACAAAGAACTTCTCAAACTCAATACACGAGAAACAAATAAACAAATCATAAAATGGGCAGAAGATATGAACAGACACTTTTCCAATGAAGACATACAAATGGCTAACAGACACATGAAAAAATGTTCAAAATCATTAGCCATCAGGGAAATTCAAATCAAAACCACACTAAGATGCCACCTTATGCTAGTTAGGATGGCAAAGATAGACAAGGCAAGAAACAACAATTGTTGGAGAGGATGTGGAGAAAGGGGATCCCTCCTACATTGTTGGTGGGAATGCAAGTTGGTACAGCCACTCTGGAAAACAGTGTGGAGGTCCCTTAAAAAGTTAAAAATTGAACTACCCTATGACCCAGCCATTGCACTACTGGGTGTTTACCCCAAAGATACAGACGTAGTAAAGAGAAGGGCCATATGCATCCCAATGTTCATAGCAGCATTGTCCACAATAGCTAAATCGTGGAAGGAGCCAAGATGCCCTTCGACAGGTGACTGGATTAAAAAGCTGTGGTCCATATATACAATGGAATATTACTCAGCTATCAGAAAGAACGAATTCTCAACATTTGCTGCAACATGGACGGCACTGGAGGAGATAATGCTAAGTGAAATAAGTCAAGCAGAGAAAGACAATTATCNGATTTCTCTCATCTTTGGAACATAAGAACTAAGAAGATCGGTAGGGGAAGAAAGGGATAAAGAAAGGGGGGGTAATCAGAAGGGGGAATGAAGCATGAGAGACTATGGATTCTGGGAAACAAACTGAGGGCTTCAGAGGGGA
>NC_048238.1:2729733-2778848 GCF_002007445.2 Ailuropoda melanoleuca | reverse complement strand
TTTTTTTTAAATTTCTCCCCATTAAGCCGGCGGCATTATTTTACGTAAGGTTATTTTTATATTCACAGTTTCCTAAATTGAGAACAATTTACTTTTACTTAGGAAATCCTTGGAATGTGGTGCCTGTCCCCAATAATTGTAACTATTCCCTTCCACCCACAAGTATGTCCCAGTAGGAATGATGATTATAGGGCCAACCTGTTTATACTTCAAAAGGAAGACCTTTATCCTGAATATCGCCGCGAATTATCAGTATGGCAGCAGGGATGAGAAAGTATGGAGCATTAGGACTGCTTTCATAGAATCTCACTTGTAACCTTGAACTTTAAAAATGCCATAGAAACAATTTGATACAGATTATAAATTGCACCTCTTTACTAGGAGTTGTCTACTTTTCAACATGTATTTATTCTAATGTGGCCTTATTTTCCCTTCAGGGTGTAATTTTGAGATTAATTCAATTCGGTTTTATTGCATTTATTTTAGCCACGAGTCAGTCATTTTAGGGTGTCAGCTGAGTTTTCAAAAACTACTCAGAATGGCAAGAACATTGCTGCTTTGTCACGGGTATATTTCTGAAAGAGATTTTCTGCGTCTAGTAGTTGGAATATATTCTTGAAAAGTAATTTTGTCTTGGGAGTAAGAGGGGTTTAATGTCCCCATATTAACTGTATTAGAGAGTAGGAGAATGGTAAAATGTCCTCTAACTTCCTAGAAAATGTCATGTAAATCGACTGGCACTGGAGTTCCTTATTCCTAGCAAAAGTCAACGTCTTTATTTTTTTTCTTAAGATATTCTGAAAATATGAATGGTTTATAAGAGTGCCCTAAGGGCACCTGGGTTGTGCAGTCACTGTAGCGGCCGACTCTTGATTATGGCTCAGCTCCTGAGCTCAGGGTTGTGAGATCAAGTCCTGGAGCAGGGAGCCTGCTTAAGATTCTCTCCCTCTCCCTCTACCCCTCCCTCAAATAAATAAATGAAAGAGAGAAAGAAAGCCAGCCCTAGAGTAATTTTGGAAAATTAGCAGTTGTGATCTTTACATCAGAAAAGGAAACAAGTTGGATTTTATGGAATGAATCTAAATCCTTTGGAAATTACAGCTTGAGAAAAGAATATATTTTGTTGCTGTTGATGCTTTATCTTCAGAGTACTGGTTTCGTGAATGTCGAGTCCAGGGGTCCCTGGGTGGCTTAGTCAGTTAAGCATCCACCTTCAGCTCAGGTCATGATCTCAGGGTCCTCGGATCCAGCCCGGCATCGGGCTCCCTGCTCAGCGGGGAGTCTGCCTCTCCCTCTCTGTCAAGTAAAGGAATAAAATCTTTTAAAAAAATGAACGTTGAATCCAATTCTAATAGTGTCGACCTGATTCCTTGCTATTAATTGTGCTCTGTGATCTCACGTATTCAGTTACACATTCAAGCATGCATTGGACAAATATTTATTTGACGCACAGGCTATCCATTGCAAGTCACGGGGAAGAGAGCAGCAAACAAAGCAATGCTCTCTGCACATGGAACTGAAGGTCATGTTGGGGGACAGGCAATAAACCAATAAGCACATGGTGTGATGGCAGGTTTCCCTAGTTCCAGACGTTCCAGTAAAACAAGGGACCAGAAAATTAGGGCCCACCCCTCATTTTTGTTAGTGAAGCTTTCCTGGAGCTCATTCGTGCTCATGCATTTATATATTGTCCATTGATGCTTTTGCAATGACTGAGCAGAGTTAAAGTTTGAAATATAATTGACATGTTATATCGTGTAAGTGTAAGGGGTACAATGTGTTGATTCGATACACTTACATATTGCAATATAATGACCAACGTAGGGTTAGCTAACCTCTCCATACGTGACGTAATTACTGTGTGTGTGTGTGTGTGTGTGTGTGTGTGTGTGTGTGTGTGTGGTGAGAGCATTTAGTATCTACTCTCTTTGCAGTTGTAAAAGTGTATCATATAGTATTGTTAACAGCGATGACCACAGAGCTCTAGATCCCCTAAGCTTATTTAACTGGGTATTTGTATACGTTGACCAATGTTCATAGCAACATTATTCATAGTAGCTAGAAGCTGGGAGCAATCCACATGCCCGTCCCTGGGAGAACAAAGACAATGTGGTCCATCCCTCTAATGGAATTATATTCTGCAATTGAAAGGAACACACATCTGGTACAATGTTACATCTGGATGAGCCTTAAGAACATGATGGTAAGTGAAAGAAGTCAGACACAAAAGGCTACATACTGTATGATTCTTTTATCTGAAGTTTCTAGAAAAGTCACAGTTTTCTAGAAATAAGTAGATGAATACTTAACCTGGGCTGGCTGTGGTCTTGACAACACATGCGTGCAAGGCTACTGTTGGAAGTGATGTAAGTGTTCTAAAATAGGTTTGCAGTGAGAATTGCACGACTGTATAGATTTACTAACAATCATTGAATTGTACCTTACAATGGATGAAAATATGGTGTGTAAATTAAACCTCAGTGAGGTGCTATACAATTTTTTCTTAAATAGTGGCAGAGACCATCTGACCCACCATGCCTAAAATACCTACTATCTGACCATTTTAGAAATAGTTTGTCAACCCCTGGTGTAGAGATTTATGGTTGCTTAAATTTTATTATAAGATCAACAGGGGTCTCTACGAGGACATGAACTTTCAACAGCAAAGTCTACAATTAAGTATGAGAGAAATCCATGGATCTATTTGGGAAAGATGTTTTCCTATTGGAAAAAAAAAAGCCCAATATGTGATTTGTTTTTGGAACAAAAAAGAAAAGAAAGGAGGAAGGAAACATTTAGAAATGTAACATGTCTAGGCGGGGTGTATAAATTTTATTTTTTAGTTGTGTAAACTTTAAAGTCAGTTTATAATGTGCACAAAAGAACTTGCTGGGATTTTAATTAGGATTGCATTGAATCTCAAAAGATCAAGTTGGAAAGAATAGCCATCTGGACAATACTGAGTCTGCCTATCCATGAGCATGGAATATCTCTCCATGTATTATGTTCTAATTTTATATCCTCAGAGTTTTGTAGTTTTCCTCATGTAGATCTTGTAATAGAAGTTTTCGTTAGATGTTTGGAAAAGTATTTCATTTTGGGGGTTCTTTCTGCTGCTCCATTATTGGTTTATAGAAATGCAACAGATTTCTGTATGTTGATTTTATACCCTGCGTCTTTGCTAAATTGCTATACGAGCTCTAGCAATTTTTTGGTGGAGTCTTTCAGATTTTCTATGTAGAGTATCATGACACCTGCAAATAGGGAAAGTTTGACTTCTTCCTTGCCGATTTGGATGCCTTTTATTTCCTTTTGTTGTCTGATTGCTGTGGCTATGACTTCTAGGACTATGTTGAATAGCAGTGGTGAGAGTGGGCATCCCTGTTGTGTTCCTGACCTTAGAGGAAAGGCTCTCAGTTTTTCTGCATTAAGGATGATGTTGGGGACACCTGGATGGCTCAGTCAGTTAAGCATCTACCTTCAGCTCAGCTCATGATCCCCCAGGGTCCTGGAATCGAGTCCCACGTCAGGCTCCCTGCTTAGTGGAGAGCCTGCTTCTCCCTCTGCCTGCAGCTCCCCCTGCTTGTGCTCTCTCTCTCTGACAAATAAATAAAATCTTTAAAAAGGAATAGAATGATGTTGGCTTTGAGTTTTTCACAGTCAGCCTTTATTATGTGCAGGTATGGTCCCTCTAAACTTACTTTGTTCAGGGTTCTTATCACGAATAGATGTTGCACTTTGTCAAATGCTTTTTCTGCTTCTATTGAAAGGATCATTTGGTTCTTATTTTATTAGTATGATGTATCACATTGATTGATTTGCGAATACTGAACCACCCCTGCACCCCAGGAATAAATCCCACTTGATCGTGAGAAATGATTTTTTTTTTTTTTTACTGTATTGTAGGATTTGATTTGCTAGTATTTCATTGAGAATTTTTGTGTCCATGTTCCTCAGGGATTTTGGCCTGTAATTCTCTTTTACTGGAGTCTTTATCTGGTTTGGTATCAGGGTGATACTGGCCTCTTAGAATCAACTTGGAAGTTTTCCTCCTTTTCTTTTTCTTTGAATAGTTTGAGAAGAATACATATTAACTCTTCTTTAAAAGTTTGGTAGAATTCACCTGTGAAGCCATCTGGCCCTGGATTTTGTTTGCTGGGAGTTCTTTGGTTAGTAATTCAATTTCTTTGCAGGTAATTAGTCTGTTCAAGTTTTCCATTTCTTCCCATTTCAGTTTTGGTGGTTTATGTATTTCTAGGAATTTACCCATTTCTTCCAGGTTGTCCAATTTGTTGGCATCATATTTTTTATAATATTCTCTTATAATTTGTATTTGTGGTGTTGGTTATTTTTCCACTCATTTGTGATTTTATTTATTTGAGCCCTTTCTCTTTTTCTCTTGATAAATTTGCCGGAGCTTTATAAATTTTATGATTTTTTTTTTTCAAAGAACCAGCTTCTGGCTTTGTTGATCTGCTCTATTGGTTTTTGTTTGTTTTGTTTTGTTTTTAGTTTCTACATCATTTATTTCTAGTGTAATCTTTGTTATTTCCTTCCTTCTGCTGGCTTTGGGCTTTGTTGTTCTTTTTCCAGCTCCTTTAGTTGTAAGGTTAGGTGGTTTTTTTTGAGATTTGTCTTGCTTCTTGAGGTGGGCCTGCATTGCTATATACTTCCCTCTTAGGACAGCTTTGCTTTATCCCAAAGGTTTTGGACCATTGTGTTTTCATTTTCATCTGTTTCCATGTAGTTTTTAAATTCTCTGATTTCCTGGTTGACCCGTCATTGTTTAGTAGCATGTTGTTTAATCTCCAAGCATTTGTAGTCTTTCCAGATTTTTTTCTTGTGATTGACTTCTAGTTTCATAGCATGGTCAGTGAAGGTGCATGATAGGACTTCAGTCTTTCAGTATTTGTTGAGGCCTGATTTGTGACCTAGTATGTGATCTATTCTGGAGAATGTTCCATGTGTATTTGAAATGAATGTGTATTCTCTTGTTTTAGGATGGAACTTTCTGAATATATCTGTTAAGTCCTTCCTGCCCAGTGTGCCATTCAAGGCCCTTGTGTCCTTGTTCATCTTCTGCTTAGATGATCTGTCCATTGCTGTGAGTGGGGTGTTAAAAGTCCTACCTAGTATTACTGGATTATTATTAATGAGTTTCTTTACGTTTGTCAGTAATTGTTTTATAGATTTGAGTGCTCCCTTGTTGGGTGCATAAATATTTCTAATTGTTATATCTTCTTGTTAGGTTGTCCTTTTTATTATGATATGGTGGCTTTCTTTGTCTCTTGTGGCAGTTTTTCTTTTAAAGTCTGGTTTTTCTGATATAAGTATTGCTACACCAGCTCTCTTTTGACATCCATTTGCAAGACAAATGTTTTTCCATCCCCTCACTTTCAATCTGCAAGTGTTTTTAGGTCTAAAGTGAGTCTCTTGTAGGCAGCATGTAGATGGGTCTTGATCTTTTATCCATTCCATCACCCTGTGTCTTTTGATTGGCACAGTTAGTCCATTTACATTCAAAGTAATTACTGATAGATATGTATTTTTTTTTTAATTCGACAGACAGCCAGAGAAAGAGGGAACACAAGCAGGGGGAGCGGGAGAGGAAGAAGCAGGCTCCTAGCGGAGGAGCCTGATGTGGGGCTCGATCCCATAACACCGGGATCACGCCGTTAGTCGAAGGCAGACGCTTAACCGCTGTGCCACCCAGGCACCCCGATAGATATGTATTTTTTGTATTTTATTAGTTATTTTCTGGTTGTTTCTGGAGATTTTCTCTGATTTTTTCCCTGTCTTTTATGTTTTGCTGATTTTCTTCAGTGATATATTTGAATTCTTTTTTTTTTTATTCTTTACATGTTTATTAGTGGTTTTTGATATATGGTTACAATTAGGTTTGTATATAATCTCTTCTGCAAATAGCAGTCTATATTAAGTAGATGTTATTCAAGTTTCAACCCATTCTTCTCTCCATGTTTTACGTATATGTTATTATATCTTGCATATTTTTGTTTCTTGACTAATATTTATAGAAATATTCATTGTTACTGTTTTTGTGTTTCCTGCCTTTATACTGTCACTTCTGGTTTTTCCTTTCCCCTGAGTCCCCTTTAATATTTCTTGCAGGACTGGTTTACTGATCACAAACTCCTTTAGTTTTTGTTGTCTGGGAAACTCTTCAATGTCTTCTCTTTAATTTGTAAATTTTTTTCATTTCTTTTTTTTTTTTTTTAAAGATTTTATTTATTATTTGAGAGAGAGCTAGAGACAGCCAGCGAGAGAGGGAACACAAGCAGGGGGAGTGGGAGAGGAAGAAGCAGCCTCCCAGCGGAGGAGCCTGAGGTGGGGCTTGATCCCACAATGCCGGGATCATGCCCTGAGCCGAAGGCAGATGCTTAACCGCTGTGCCACCCAGGCGCCCCCATTTCATTTCTTTACCAAAATGGCACATACTTGTTTACTGGCATATTTTCCATATATGTGAAATTTTAGAATTGTTCTTTCCACCCTTTGATCATCATTATATACATATAANCTGGAATGCTCACATAAAAATGGAAACTAATATTTACTTGATAAATTTTTAAATGCATATATTTTTTTTAAGATTTTATTTATTTATTTGACATAGATAGAGACAGCCAGCAAGAGAGGGAACACAAGCAGGGGGAGTGGGAGAGGAAGAAGCAGGCTCCCAGGAGAGGAGCCTGATGTGGGGCGATCCCACAACGCCGGGATCACGCCCTGAGCCGAAGGCAGACGCTTAACTGCTGTGCCACCCAGGCGCCCCCAGCTTTATTGATTTTCTTAACCAACTACACAGCTCATCTTTATCTTCATTTGAATAACCATCAGTTTAGTCTTATCTTGTATATCTTATGTTACCCTATACTATATTTTTAAACTATAATATTTGATTAATGAATGTTAGCTTAAAGTTCTACTTTGCTTTTCTCCTTTTGCCTGATGAGCAGCAATACAACCTTAATGAATAAACCACATTTTTTAGAGTTAAACTTCAATTTGAATGTCTCCGGATGTCCAGAAATACTTTACAAATGAATAAAGGTGACTGTTTTGTAAATAAAAATGTATGTCTGTCTCTCTATGTCTCTATCTCTTTCTTCCTCTCTGTCTGTTTCCAGCATGCTCACACATTCACATGCCTGAAGCAGAAAGGAATACCATGCATCAAAGACCTTCTTGCCCTCAGTCATGAACTTCCAGGATAATTAGTGGGTTGTACACCTTCCGCAAAGTGACCTGTCCGGTTCCGTGGGTTCGTTGGCCCAGAGAAGTGATTCCATTCCGTTCTCTAACCTGGCATGCCATTTGTGGAAGAGGATGTTTTAAGTGATCACAACCTGCTCTATTTTCTATCCCACCTAAGTGAGAGGGATACTTGCCCAAGACCAGTTTATTTTTTAGAAACAGCCAATTAAACTCCCACGAGTTTCAGCTCCTTCAAAAGGGTGCTTTAAATTAGACTTTTAGGATTGGCTTCATAATGACTGTTAGGCAAAATTTGTTCATTAATTCTCTTAGATCACAGAAATCCGCATGAAATTTGAGATAATCTTAGAATAAAATGTAACAAAATACTGGTGGTTTTTCAATGTTAACACTAATGCTTGGCACATACAGTGCACAAAATAAATACTTGCTAAATTGCTTGGCATTTAGGCTAATGAGCTGTTTAACATATTATGCTTGTTTTATCAATAACAGGAAAGTCAAATTTATTATAAAAATTATAGTCACTAAAGTATTTCAAAAATGCCCGACTTTAATTATTAGCATTTTTCTGTGAACCAACAACATTTTCTAGGATGAAGGAGAGTCCTCATTTGTTGATCAGAAAAACACAATTTCCCTCTCCTGTATAGCAATGTCATTAATGAGTTAAAGGATGGGGATATTATGATTAGCCATATATATATAAGATGCCACATCTCTAGATTTACTTGATGATCAGTAGGATTCTTTTTGATGGTTGGTAAATATTTCTGACTTCTTGGATTAGACTTCCAATGTATACAATTTCAAAGTTAGAGTTCATTATGAATTTTTCATGATCTGGCATTACTTAACATGGTGCCCATATTAAACAGTAGCATCGCGAGGGCAGGGAGATAATTGAGACTTTGTTAAATAGGAAACAGCTTGGGAAGGAGATGAGATGATGAGATACAATAATTCTACTTCTCAGGCTTACTTATAATCTAGATAAATGTCATGCCCCCCACCTCTCGGTCCAAAATGGTTTTAGGATATTCAGTGCCCTTGGGGAGTCTTCTGAATTCCCGGAGCATATTGTATGTTCTGTGTCTCCCTGGTCACTGCTTGATTGGGCAGCTCTGCTTGTTCTAACGATTTAGTCATGTTTGCTGTCTTATTACTGATCCTCCATCCTGGTCTAGCCCTGAGGAGATTTAATTGTCACAGAATTAGACACCAGACCTTCCCTTAATTTACCAAAACACAAGAGCATATGGGGTTTAAGAGCAGAACCCAAGCCCTGGGAATCTCAACAGGGGAAGGCAACCCGGAGCATTACTGGTTTCTATGTCCATCACTCAGAGTTTGAGATTGGAAGTTCACCAGGGATTCATCTCTGGATGCCGTTCTGTTCCTGTGACTTCTTCCTCCCTGCCTCTTCTCTCTCCCTTGCTTACCAGGACCCTCAATCTCCATCCATAGAAGGACGATAAAAATTACTTACATGGTGCATGTAAATGCCTCTCCTGAGGAAGATACCTCTGCACTGTAGTCACTTTCAAACTCATCCTCATATCCTAGACTTGGGCTTTGAGTCTTACCCTACATAAACAAAATCCCTATTTAAATTATTTCTCTACACAAAATAGCAGTCATCCTCAAAGGTAAAGTGTGCTTCCAACACCAAAGAAGAGAAATCTGGGTAGGCTGCCTTTCCATTTATTTTGTTTTGCATCTTTGTTAGGGGGGCAGTCAGAAATCTGTGACCCTCTGTAGCCCCATCAGTGGAGTGTGGATTATAATAACTGTGTACATGACCGGGGACTAAATCACATATATATAATACTCTGCATGGAAATACTGTGACAGAATTGTGTACTCACAGTGTGTGGTCTTCACATGGATGCGTGCAATGACCTACGAATGTAAAAACAAGATTTAAATGATGTTAACCAAATTTTATGGCCAAATATGATTTATCGCTAAAATCATGTAGATGGAGCATGAAAATGGGAACTCAGGAAGTAGCAGGAAATATCACTAGCATATCTTGTAGACTCTGCAGAGACGGCCTAACACGAAAATTCGGATCCATATGTTGTACATCAAAGGAAGATGGACCGTGTGAACAGAATCAAGCCAAAGATAGAAATGCATAGCTGATATTTCAGAGTTAAAGGACTGAAATTGGAGCTTTGGTTTTTAACTGTCTGATCTGTTCCGTAGAGATCAGAGAGTGAATGGAATAAGGAAGGGAGACATGTACTGAATAACTTTTTCCAAATAAAATACACCAGTGGGTGTTATCCAAGTTTAAAATAGGTAAAGGTATGATTACCAAAGTTAAAAAAGACAAACGGTGCAGGATTCTATACAGTTCATGGAGCTGCTCTACCCTCAAGAAAGTAGAACATAATTCCTCAGTCCTTAGGGAAGGAGTGCCCAGAGTGACTTACTTCCAGGGAGTATGACAAAGGGGACACAATACCGCCTTGTCAGTGATCAAATTCTACCGATTGCAAGTCTGTGTGTTTAGTAAACCTCAGAAGACAGTGCCCCCCCAACTATGTGAGGCAAAGCGGCTCTGTGGTTTATACTAGAAAGTCTGAAGAACATGGCAAAAAACAAAAACAAAACGCCCAACCACAACAAAAAAGTTCACCCATTTATCCAGAATGTCACGGAGTCCGAGCGTAGAGAGAACCCGCAGGATCTTCACCTTCAAGGACACAATTGCTTTCCTGCGGTGATTTGTTCCATTACAAAATGGGATGGATTCTGGGGCTGTCAACACCTGTGGTTGTTCTAGTGTTTAATGGCCTGGGGTGAAGCATCATCTATTCTGGGAATTGTTTCCAACACAAAAATATGCATAGTTGGTTCACCGTTGATTTCAAAATTCACATATTCAATCTCACGGCTCTGAAGGAAGGATTTATTTCGATTCTATTTGCAAACAGTGGTGCAGGATACAAGATTTCTCCCTTGGAACTGATTACAAATTTCATTTTCTCTAAGGAATATGTTAAATTTCTGTCAGGTACAGTCAACCCTGACATCCATTATCCATGTGTATTTACTCACAGACAAGAGTGCCTGGTCTTGATGGTGGAGAAAGGCTAAACATTTCTCTAAAGATCTGGTGGACTCTTCCCAGTACTGTTTTCAGCAAAAAGTGACATGTTTCATCAACAACCCCTTGGCTACTATCACATAGGACTTATTTGCACAAAGTTCCTCTTAAGGAAGCCAAAACACATCTTAAAATTCTCATTTGTACATCTTGGAATAGTCTGCAATTACCATTAGTATAATTTGCTTTATTCATTTTTAATTTATCATAGTCTTGATCTTATTACTTTATTCATTTTATTTCATTATCTGCCTTCAAAATCCACTGCTGTCCCCACATTCTCTTTTATATAAGGGATTCTTTTTAAAGGAATCCGAATATTGAAGATGCCCTTTTGAAAAATTATAACACAGAAACCAATGAGAGCAGAGAAAATCATGTTAAAAAATGATAAAAGGAGACAATGTAGGTGATGCAAATGAACTTGAACACTTTGCCAAGCACACTGTCCGTTGGTGAGCGGCAAAACAGGGCAGAAGGCAGGAAGCTTATTATAGGGTCAAAAATAAAGTGCAGGAATTGACAAATAAAACATCTCAGATTGGCTGGGCCATGTGGTCACCCTTGGTGTGTGGAGACTAGCCAGGTAGATAGCCTGCATGTCTGGTCTGGTGGGACACATACAAGGGGACAGAAGCCATCTCACTTCTGCTTTATAACAGGTAGCCTGGTGAGAACAGCTCCCTTTGGGAGCTAGAATGTCATTCCAACAGTCAGAAGGGGATGATATTTTTCCTTTATTTTGTTTTTCATGCACACCATCAACATGTTTTCATCGTTTATCCCTCATGCTATTTTAAACCTACTGAGATATGTCAAGAAGAAAATTTTATTAGGTAAAATGGGACATTGTTTTTTAATGCACAGTGTTTGGTAACAGTTGAGAAGCACTCGTGCGTTTTTAATCTGAAGATCTCTGAACTCACACAACTCAAGGGCCATTTGGAAGGAGTTGAGAAGCGAAATTGCACATGGCTTTGAGTTCTAGGTATTGCAGGAGGAGGAAATAATCTGAGAAACTGGAAAAAGAAAGAGGGACAGAATGGTCAGCTGCCTTTGTTGGCAAATAGTTTGGTTCCCTTAAAATATCTAGACATGGGGCACTTGGGTAGCTCAGTCAGTTGTCCTACTCTTGATGTCAACTCAGGTCATGATCTCAGAGTCATTGAGTTCAAGCTCCACATTGGAGCCTACTTTAAAAAGGTAAAGTAAAGTAAAAAGTAAAGCAAAAAGTAAAGTAAAAAGTAAAGTAAAATAAAAAATAAAATAAAATAAAATAAAATAAAATAAAATAAAATAAAATATCTAGAAATGGAAATCCTCTACTAGGAACCAGTAATTTCAAGTTTAACACTATTGTACCTATTTTTTGCAGATCACTTTTCTCCTATCCCTAAATTATCCCTGTATGATTTATGAATGATTGTTTGACATCAGACAAAAGGTGTGTGTTACTCAATTTAAGACATGATTTTTAAGGAGTTCATCCATAGTAATGTCCTTTTTAAAAAAAATACATATCTGAGTAGTTATATTTTTATTTTTTTATTTTTATTTATTTATTTTTTTTTTAAAGATTTTATTTATTTTTTCGACAGAGATAGAGACAGCCAGCGAGAGAGGGAACACAAGCAGGGGGAGTGGGAGAGGAAGAAGCAGGCCCATAGCAGAGGAGCCTGATGTGGGGCTCGATCCCATAATGCCGGGATCACGCCCTGAGCCGAAGGCAGACGCTTAACCGCTGTGCCACCCAGGTGCCCCTGAGTAGTTATATTTTTTAAGTAAGTTTAAGGCTATCAGTTCAGACCTTCCCTGGTCTTTGCATTAAGCTATTTATCTGAAAGCTAACTCCTGAGGGAGACATGTTGATACTGTTCTAGTCTCTCATTTTTCTGAGACCAGCACAGTGGAAGAGAACTTTCTGGGGTGATGGGGATATTCTAACCTTGTCCTGTCCAATATTGTATCCACTAGCCACGTGTGGCTACTGAGCCTTGAAATGTGGCAAGTGTAACTCATGCACACAACCGTTAGTTGTTTAATTAACTGAAGTTTAAATATCCATATATGGCTAATGACTACCATATTGGATAGCCCAGATCTTATCAAAACTTCCTCCATTTCTTTACTGATTCCTTTCCTCTCTTGTCAAGAAAAGATTTCACTGCTTCCATCTATCTAGAGCTGATCCTTGTAGATTTACCAGGAAGGATCACCTGCTCCTAGTTTGTACCTTTTCCTTTATGACCCCAAATTTTGTTTCCTTCCAGCCTTTGACCTTCTTGGATACTCTGTTTATAATTACATTTCCTTTCTGTCTTTCTTAGAGGTGTATTACATCCTCATCTACCTTCTGTAAATTGGTTTATGTCCAAATGATGATATTTGTGTAATGAACTGGAAAAACATATAATTACATATATAATTAAATCCAACTGAATAAAAGCACAGGATTCTTGGTGAGACTTCCTGACTTGAGATACTAGTTACTGGCCAGATGAAAATGTGTCTAGTCCCATAATTTACTAGCTAGCTGGAAGTTGGAAGTTATGAGACTCAGTTTCCTCATCTAAAAATTGGAATAATGCTAGTAGCATGATACTCGATGGGTGGTTATAAGTGAACTGAGTGAGCAACTTATGAGAGTTGCATTTATCAGTCTATGAAAAAAAAAGCAACTTTTGACATTGATTTTAATATTCTTTCTGGTACAGGAAAATAGAGTATAAAGACTTACTTGACTCTGTTAAAATGTATTTAGTTATAAATTATACCGTAATAATTCATGCCGTAACATTATGTATGCCATGCCTCCCGTTACAAATTCCAAGTTGTTTCACCTTAGGAAAAACATCTTTGCGTTTGATTGTAACAAGTCCCCGATTTTTGCATAATTGACAGGAGTTCTAATGTTTTGAGTATCAGTATAGGTATAGTGAGCTAGTAAGTGTCAGTGGTGAAAGTGAGGTGTTTAATCCCATTTCCCCTCAAACTCATAGATTTAGTATTAAACAATTGGTAAACGTGATAAATCGACCCCCTCTTTGAACAGCCAATTTGCCGAGTATCTGAGAGCGCTCTAAGATGATCCTATAATCAAATATATTGGACCAAAAATCGGTAATATTGCCACATATCAGAGATGGTTTTGGAACACTCTGACTCCAGTCCCTTGTTAGCCAGAACAGTGGGTTTGATTTTAACTGCAAGGACGCCGCCTGCAGAATTGAGCAATCACTGTGGAAGTGTGCGTAAGCGTCCCCCTAACTAAAAGCATGGTGCTTTATTATTGGGTTATATTATGCTGGCAAAATAGCTTTTCAGAATCATATTTGTTGGCTATAGCTTTGAGCTACTATGTCATTATGCAGCTGGAGAGCTTTTCCATGGTTATATTTCAGTTCTCTTTTGCCTTTGGAGTGAAAATATTAAGAAAATATAATAAAGAGGCAAATATGCTATGAGAATTCCAGTATTCTATGAAAGAATGCACAATTAAGCAGAAATGATGCTATTCTTTTTAGGTTGTTCAAAGCCAGTGTCTAAGCTTATTGAATTGAGATGTGTAAGCCTTTATACCTGAAGACCAGCATAGTTCACTTTGGCCAGCAGGGAAGACATAGTCCGAGCAAACCGCACAGGAACGAGGGAAGAGAATTTGGGGAGGCTAAAGGCTATTATCTGAATGTATGCTCCCCTTTTTATAGAATGATGTAATGCCCTTGTGGTATTTATCAAAGGCAGAAAAAAAAAAGGAACACTTGATAAGTGAAAATAATTTAATGAGTTAAATTGTTTATTTTCAAACTCAAATAGTGTCTCAGATTCTACAAGATTCTCAGATTGTACCAGAGCCCCCATTATTTTCTGCTGTAATCCAATGACGTTAGCACCGAGA
The DNA here is from genome assembly GCF_002007445.2 of Ailuropoda melanoleuca. Taxonomy (NCBI): domain Eukaryota; kingdom Metazoa; phylum Chordata; class Mammalia; order Carnivora; family Ursidae; genus Ailuropoda; species Ailuropoda melanoleuca. The sequence continues at coordinate 2,764,596 of NC_048238.1, read as the reverse complement.
GGGACCAGGTAGGTTCCCTAGGACAGTACTTCCCGGCTTTTTCTGAGCCATACGTAACATTGAGATTCTAAAGAAGAGATTCAGGCATGCACATCTATATCAAATGACCCCCTTGAAGACAATCCATGGACTTGGATTAAAATGATCAAGTCAAGGGGCACCTGGGTAGCTCAGACGGTTAAGCATCTGACTCTTGATTTCAGCTCAAGTCATGATCTCATGGGTCATGGGATCAAGCCCCAAGTCAGGCTCTGCCCTCAGCGGGGAGCGTGCTGGAAAGATTCTCTCCCTCTGCCCCTCCCCCAACTTGTGCCTGTGCACGCACACACTCTCTCTCTCAAATAAATAAACCTTTAAAGAAAATCAAGTCAACCTACGTACTAATTTCAGAAATTAGGGGCCCCAGTGCCAGGAGGATATATTATGTGCCCAATACTCAAAGAATTGAGTTCCGTTGCTTTTACTCTAGTGTACTCTTTCTGTGTTAGTACATCACCTCCTTTTTATTGTAGTTAGTGTTTTAAATAAGGACTTCAAAAGTATTTCCAATGTACAGTATGCATGCTGTGGAATAGCTTTACTTTCTGGACTCTTCCCTATGGTCCTGTCCATCTTTTGCTGTCCGTCTTTGCCATGCAGCCCTGCAAGAGCAATGAGGGAATTCTCTGGAGTTGGAGTGGGTTTTTTTTTTCTTCTTTTAGTACATAGTAATTAACGTGAAGAGCAGACATGGCTTGCGGTAAAGTCACGCGGAGGTTGGTGTTGTTGTGTGGTTGTATCTGCTCTTGTTCTGTGTTGTTTTTTTCAGGAAACGTTGGGCCCTGTACTGAGCTACCATCATCCCAACGTGTATCTGGCAGAGAGCAAATTTGTGGTTCATTGGTAGTTGCTTCTATGACAGCGTTATTTGGAAGTGTGCTTTTCAACGACTAAGCGTTTTCTTGATGAACTTTTATTGGATGCCATTTTATTTTTATTGAGTTATGGAGACAGATGTTGACCCACAAATTATCAAAGCATTGATTTTTATGCACGTTCCATTGACATATTAAACAGTAAGTTCTCTTATAGAGGACTGAAGCATCCCTCCACGTGAGTACGGATGTGGACACAGAGGCAAGTGATTCATGTGAGTACTCATTTTCTCTTTATTTTTGTTTTGAACTAAATCTGCCCAGCCTGGATGAGGTGTGTTGTGTGCTTTAGATTTCATTTTTATCATTTTCTGATTATTTCTCATTTATATGGTAACCGTCATGTTGGTAATATATACAGACTTATGACAGAGCATCAGAAATGCCATGTTCATGGGGCACCTTGGTGGCTCAGTCGGTTAAGCATCTGCCTTTGGCTCAAGTCATGGTCCTGGGGTCGAGCTCGCATCAGTCTCCCTGCTCAGTGGGGAGTCTGCTTCTCCCTCTGCCCCTCCCCCCCACTCGTGCTTGCTCTCTCTCTCTCAGATAAATAAATAAAATCTTTATTAAAAAAAAGAAATGCCATGTTCACTCATTAAAAGTTGTTTTGATTCTGTTTACCGGGCTTAACTGAAAACTCCACATCTCTGATGTTCATATGACCTCAGTTACATTCTTTTTATTTGCATTCAGCTGGTACCTTTTTGTCCATTGCTTAATATACAACCTTATTTATATCTATGTTTTAAGTAGGTTTCTGGTAATCAATCTAAACATTTTGATTAATTTTAAAATTATAAAGTTGCACTTTCCATTTTTTAACAGGAAATATAATCCGTTTATATTCAGTGTGACAACCAGTACATTTTATTTTATTTCATTTTTTTAAAAAAGATTTTATTTATTTATTTGACACAGAGAGAGCACAAGCTGGGGCAGTGGCAGAGGCAGAGGGGGAAGCAGATTCCCCCCTGAGCAGGGAGCCTGATCTGGGGCTAGGTCCCAGGACCCTGGGATCATGGCCTGAGCTGAATGCAGATGCTTAACTCACTGAGCCACCCAGGCACCCCTTTTATTTCATTTCTTTCAACTTCCTTTGTAGTTATTGTTTTTAATACTTACTTTTATTTTGTTGCGGTAAGAGGACTTAACATGGGATCTACTCTCTTAACAGAAATACACAATACAATGTTCTCTCTTCTCTCTTTCTTTCTCTTCTGAATGCTTAATTTATATGATAGAAATTTCATTTATCCTATTCATTATGTGGGATGTTCAAACAGTATGTTTTTTTCCTTTAATCCTTCTTAAATATAACATTTGGTTTATTCAAACATATCTAGTGTTTATGCAGTAAGTCATAAAGCAAATATATAAATTAACTCCTGTGATATCCATGTCGATATCTATCTGCCTATTATCTCTTATTTATCCATTTATCTTTATATCTATCTATATTTATTTCCATCCATATCTATCTATATCTATATCCATCTAATTGCATTTGGACTTTGAATCAGTTTCAAAGCATTCTTTTTATCCAGGTTGTACAGAAGTTATTTTATCTCTATTTCTAAAATTGTGTATTTTCCATTTTTTTCCATTTACAATTGTAATCCATTTGGCCTCTATTTTATGCATTGTGTGAAATAGGGAACATATTCCGGTTTCCCCAAAAGTTCCCATTGACTGGTGGTATCAGTATTTTATTGACTTCATTTTCATATGTGGTCAATTTCTGGTCAATTTCTGGTCTTTGTCTTTGTTGAATTGTATATGTATATATGCAACAATATGGTGCATTTTAGTGAGAAAAGATTGTTAATGTGTTTTAATGTGGAAGGACTGGTGCCCTCAATTGAGATTGCTTGTTGGTTTTTCCATGGTTCTGCTTACCTGCAGTACCCCAAAGTTCCACAGGCTCTGATGAACACCTTCCCTCCCCTACCCCTTCAGACCCCCAGGCTGGTAATTAAAACTTAATAATTTTGCTAGTGTAAACACACAGTGGGGATTGTTGAGTGCAGTCTTCTCCAACCTTTGTATGTAAACTCTCTTCTGTACAGCTTTCGAGGAGATCTCTTTCCAACTGGTCTGCCATCCCCTGGGGACTTGACCATCACTGTAGCCTTTCCTATGTTGAAAAGACTCCTCTTGGGGTCCATAATCAATAAACCTAATTCCCTATTTACTACTTGGCTTGAGCCCTCACTTAGAGCAGTGTGTTTTGTCATCGTCATTCACGGGGCTATTTGCTTTGCTTTTTCTTTCTATATGAGGTAATTTCTTTACAACGACCATAAAGTTCCAGGGTTCATCACTTTAGCTGACTTTGCTGAACTTCATCCACAATGTGCTTAAACTGTGGAGGAACACTATGTTACCTATTTGTGTAAAAGGTGGTGCCTGATAGCAAATTTACCTCAGTCAGTGTAGCTTAGCTCTTCCTAGATTTTTCCCCCCTCAATCTCAACTTTCTTTTCCCCTCTTTGGTTCCATCAAAGAAAATTTCATAGCACAATGCCAAATTCAGGCTCCGTGGAATATAGAAATTCACATCCGCCCTTAAGCATTTGTTTTCACATATCACACCGTGATTGGTAACCAGCAAGCTTGACCTGTAGTTTAAGGAAAATAAAAACCCTAAGGCAGCTTCAATGCAAAGCATTTCTTGCTTCAGTGGACAGATGGCAAAAATGTCATCTGGGTGAAGAACAGCACATCAGTTACAGGCTGTGACTTAATAATAGCTTCTAAGAAAATAGCATCCCTTTGTTTCGCTCTATGGGCAGATCTTTCTAAAGTCTGTGGTCAAATCATTAGCTGTCCACTCAACGATGAGAGAGGACACGGGATCCTTTCTGATACCACCCTTCGCTGTTGACCTTTGCTACCCAGGGGTGGTGCCACTGTCTTCTTACTAACTTTTGTGCTGAGTCACAGCACAGAATGGATAGCCATCTTCTGAAAAGGAACACTACCGGTCCAGTTTGTTTAGTTTTAGAAGAATGAAAGAAGTGCAGGAAGTTTGAGGGGGAAGGGAAGGCTCTAATAAAATGCCTTCCTATGGAATTTGGAAATGCCCTTTTTCTGCACACTTTCTGTGCCTGACAAATAATTGTGCCAAGGTTTACTGGTTTCCTAATTTCTCAAGATTTGAGGGTTGGGGGAAGGAAAAAGAACTGCCATATATATAAGGAAAATTATAAGGCATTTACTGAGCAACATGAATAGTTTGCTATATTATTGATGTTGGATTCCCATTGTATTAATATTATTTATTTATTTATTTTTAATAATAATATTTTTTATTATGTTCGTCACCATACAGTACATCCCTAGTTTTTGATGTAAAGTTCCATGATTCATTTCTTGCGTATGACACCCAGCGCACCATGCGATACGTGCCCTCCTTACTACCCATCACCAGCCTGTCCTGATCCCCCACCCCCTCCCCTCTGAAGCCCTCAGTTTGTTTCCCAGAGTCCATAGTCTCTCATGTTTCATTCCCCCTTCTGATTACCCCCCCTTTCTTTATCCCTTTCTTCCCCTACTGTTCATCCTAGTTCTTATGTTCCATATATGAGAGAAACCATATGATAATTGTCTTTCTCCGCTTGACTTATTTCACTTAGCATTATCTCCTCCAGTGCCGTCCATGTTGCAGCAAATGTTGAGAATTCATTCCTTCTGATAGCTGAGTAATATTCCATTGTATATATGGACCACAACTTCTTAATCCAGTCATCTGTTGAAGGGCATCTCGGTTCCTTCCACGATTTAGCTATTGTGGACAATGCTGCTATGAACATTGGGGTGCATATGGCCCTTCTCTTCACTACATCTGTATCTTTTGGGTAAACACCCAGTAGTGCAATGGCTGGATCATAGGGTAGCTATGATAGCTAAGGGACCTCCACACTGTTTTCCAGAGTGGCTGTACCAACTTGCATTCCCACCAACAATGTAGTAAGACCATAAATTATTTTTAAAAAGCCCACTGAATTCACTCATGACCCTGTAGAACCAAGTAATCCCACGTGACACCCTATACCCTGAAAACATTTGTTTAGAGCAAGGATCAGCAAACACATTCCAAAAACCTTTCTAGAAAGGGGCAGTAGTAAATATTTCAGGCGTTGCATACCTTGTCCAAATTACTCCACTGGTAGCAAGTAATACATGCCTTCTATGCTGGCTCTAAGAACTACGTGCTATATAGTTCTGTCTTTCCTGTTGTATCACAAGAGTTGGTTATAGTGAGGACTCTGATCTGCAGTCATGTGAAAAAGCTGAAGAATGATGAAATAAAGCAGACCTGTCACTTGCAAGCAGGGACAAAGAAGGAAGTGTCCCCTGATATCTGAATGGCTGTATTTGCACCCCTGGCCACTGGGAGAGCTGATACCTGCATCTTGGGGAGTTGTCCACCTTTGTTTAGACGTAGCTGGTGGATATTGTTGTGATACCGGTGGTGATGCTCATACCAGGACTTGACCCCATGGGAGGTAGCATTATAGATCCTTCAATCTGGCCAAGAAGGGTGGGCCAGGAACAGCAATCTCATCTCCAGCCTGGCTCTTGGGTTCCTTGGGCTCATTTGTGTTCTCCCCAGTGCCTCGTCCATTTCACACAAGATCCGTCAATCCCAAAATGGCTATAAGAACCAGCGTCCTACTCACTGACCTGTTTACTCATCCGTCCTGACATGCACTCCACGTTTCTGCCTCCCCTCTGTCACCATTGGCAAATAGCCTCCCATTTGGAAATGTCTTCCTGGGAGCTGATGGGCTCACAAGACGGTTCTCTCTAGCCAAGAACAGTGTTCATCACCGTACCATCTGTCCTTGGGTAAAGCCTTGTCCCTCTCCCTGCAGTTTCTAGTCACCCATTCTTCTCTTTCTTGCAAATGCACACACCCCTCTTCCAGATGTCAGCTCCTCCAATATCCAATACTGAAAAGCATCTCTTATCCCACACATGCCTTTTCTGAGACCCAAGATGTGGGCTCCTTTAGCATTGTCCTTAAAATATGACCATCAGAATGACTTGCGACACCCAGGTACGAGCTACCCGGAATTGTGAACTGGTGAACACCTTGCTCATGACATCATGCCTCTGTTCCGTGGATTAACGAGGAGTCCCCAAACCTACCTTTAAAAAATGCAATGCAAGAGTTTACCCTTTCTCCATTAAATTTCATTGTCATTTGGCTGCTAATTTTTGTTTTCTCTACAATGTAAAATACTGCTCCAAGCAAGCTACCATGTGTGGAATGAATGTGCCTTTTGTGTCTTCCTGCAAGCTTGGGAGAATCTTGTGAGATGGGAGAGAGCCAGGGGAAATGTCCTTTTTTTGTGTGGCCCTAAGGAACTCCCTGCAGCTTGATAATTAGAAGCACTCCTAGGTGCTTTCTGAAGATCGTCACTCAACCAACTGCAAAATAATTTGCTTATACACATGATCAAACTCAGAATTCTCCATATTCTGTATGAGAGCTCCAGAAACTTACCATTTTTCAAAAGTCAGAATATATAGTGTTTTGAGAATTTTTCTCATGATCTTTCATCAAGTTCAAATAGCTTTTTTCCTTCCTCTGCTCTTTGATTTAATCAAATATTTTCTGGTGTTTCACTTAATTACTGATCACAGTGGGATTAAATTAGAAGTTGATGAACACTGCATATGTAGGCAATCTGCAAATATTTAGGAATTGAACAACATGCACAGTTCTGAATTAGTCAAAAGAAAACGTCTCTCAGGAAATTTTAAATATATTTTGTACTGACAGACAATGAAATAAAAATCTATCAAAATTTGTTGCTTGCACACAAAGCAGAACATGGTGGAGAGCTTGTGTCTTTAAATACTTATAGAGAAATACAAAATTATATAAAATCAGCCAAGTTTTCACCTAGCTGGCAAAAAAAAAAAGAGCAAGTTTAATGGAAAATAGGTGGAAGGAATGAGAAAATAAATATTGCATTATTGAAATTGGAACCCGAATCATTACCAAAGTCCAAAGTTTATTCTTTTCCACACACACACACACACAGACACACATACACAGACACACACACACACACACACACACACAGACACACACACACACACACATACACACACAGTTCATGTAAAATATGGTGATATCTGAATCAGGTCTGTGGTGTTGTTAACAGAAGTGTTGGATCGATTTCAAAGCCCTGGTAATGACATTGTACCATAGTTCATAAGAACTTTGCATAAGTGGGGTAAGATACAAGGGACTCTCTTTGTTACGGCGTATTGTGAATCTCACATCATATTTTAGAAAAGCTGAATTCTTTGTAAAAGTAGCTAAGCTTGGTCTGTAATGAGACATCATAACAAAGGGAGTCTTAGGGGCGCCTGGGTGGCACAGCGGTTGAGCGTCTGCCTTCGGCTCAGGGCGTGGTCCCGGCGTTGTGGGATCGAGCCCCACATCAGGCTCCTCTGCTATGAGCCTGCTTCTTCCTCTCCCACTCCCCCTGCCTGTGTTCCCTCTCTCGCTGGCTGTCTCTATCTCTGTCAAATAAATAAATAACATCTTTAAAAAAAACAAAAAACAAAAAAAACAAAGGGAGTCTTAAAAATTGCCAGTATCAGTAATTAGTCAAGAGTCACCATTCCAACCATGCAGACATGCGGAAGATAATATTGAAACATGAATAACAACCTTATGCCAATAAAGTAAGACCACCTGTTTGGAATGGACAAATTCTTGAAAGACACAAATTACCTAAAATGACATAGGAGAACAAGAAATCCTAAATGGGTTTCAGTCCATATTAAAGTACTTAATATGTACTGAATAGGCTTAAGCGCATATTTAAAATTGAATTTTAATTTGAATAAGCTTCCGGACACCTGGGTGGCTCAGTCAGTCAGTTAAGTGTCTGACTCTTGGTTTTGGCTCAGGTCATGATCTCAGGGTCGAGAGATTGAGCCCCACGTTGGGCTCTGGCTCAGTGCAGAGTCTGTTTGAGATTCTCCTCTCTCACTCCCTCTGTCCCTCCCCCTGCTTGAGTGTGACCTTTCTCTAGATAAATAAATAAAATCTTAAAAAAAAAAAAGCTTCAATAAAAACTCGAAGTCCATGTAATTTTTCTGATGCTTTCTACCAGAGATGTAAGAAAAAAAAAATTTTCTTGTAATCTTATGCAAACTGTTTAAAAAACCAGTAGGTAAGCGTAATCACTGTGCTTTTGATATGCTTTTCAAATGCTGCTGTAGCAACTGAGAACCCAAATGGGGAAAAAAAAACAACCTCAGATTTTCCTCCGAGCATGCAGAAAAATGAATTCTAAATGGATCATCAATCCAGTTACATTTAAAAGTATAAAATATGGAACACCTCTCCATTGTTTTATATTTATATTTAGTGGATTGCCACTCTACATTTCCTCCTACTTGCTTTCATTTAGCTTGAGCTCCCTTTATTATATAAATATTCCATGATTTTCTCCTCTCTGGTTTTAATTGGCTCTTCTTTATCTAGTTTCTTAGGTTGGAAAATTTGACTCTTGATATATCACGTTTCTTCTCTTCCAATATATACACAATGCGATGCAAGATTACTAGTCATTGCATTGGATACATCCCACAAACTATTAAATACTGTGTTTTAGTTATCCCATGTAGATTGGGAGAAGATATCAAGAGCACATCTATCGATAAAATGAATTTTATCAAGATTAATTTAGGAGCAGATAAATAAGCATTATATAGAGACACATAAAAATTCATTGAATCTCATGACGTGCTTAAATAAATTATCACACATATAGAGGATAAATTATTTGTGCTAATATATATTGGTATGAATGCATGTATACTTAAATTTATAATTTAAATATTTTAACAGATACAAATACTTTTTCAAAGGTCTTGAGCATATATGTCCCAACAGATAGTATACAAATGGCAAAGAAAAAAAAGCCACTGAAGAATGGTTAAGAAGAGAGGACAGTTTTGTAATTCTTATCAAATTATCCCCACACCCCCTATGACCACATCATTTTACTTCTGGACACTTACCCAAGAAAAACAAAAGTGTGGACTTCCAATAGACTCATCCATGAATGTTGGTAGCAACTTTATTCTTAATGGCACCACACTAGAAGAAGCCAGATGTCCTTTTGTAGGAGAATGGACAACCAGATTGTAGTATTTTTCATATAACAGGAGGCTCTTCGATAGCCAATATGAAAAAAAAATGGCGGACAAACACAATGAAATGGGTCCATCCCAAAATGTATGTGAAGTCAACAGAATGTACACTGCATGATCCCATTCATTCAAGTTTCAAGATGAGGCATCACTACCCTAGGGTATCGAATGATAGAACTGTGGTCACTTCTTAGGGATAGCCCGGGTTGACCAGAATGTGGTTTTTGTGCCATGGTGGGAATATACTTCCTTTTGCTATGGACAATGTATACTTGTATGGGTGATGTCTATATGATGTATTGACACATATTTGCTAATACTGATTGAACTGTAGATTTAAAATCTATGACTTTTATTTATGCACGTCGATTTCCAAAAACAAATTAGTTCTATTTATAGCCCCAAAGGGCATAAATCAGTGAATGCACACATTAGTTCACTAATGCAGGAAACATAGTCACCCAATCACAGTTTACCCTGAGGGTACCAGAGAACCCAACTACACAGAATTTCACAAAAATTTAATCCTGTGCCAAAGTTGGGAGTGCCTTCAGTTTCATGCCCGGGGATCTTAGAGGCTTCACTTAAGAAACAGAGATTACTTTCATCAAGCTCGATCTATATCCCTCATTTCTCTCCCATCTAAACATTACTGAGTTTCTCTCCCAAATGAAGCATGATAACTCCACTGTGTCCTATTTCTGGTACAATTTGATTGAAGTATCTATCAAGTTCTTATGTGACCTTCTTTCTGTAGCCTGGCTTATGAAAACAAAGATGGTAGTTATTTTTATTTCTAGGTTGTTAAATGATGATGCCGTGTCTTTACTTGGGGCCTCCTGGAATTCTTACTGTGATCAGCAGTCAGTTATCCAAAATAATCTCTTTTTTTCTGAGATAAATAACACTTATTTCTGCTGCAATTTACATTTACAGTTTCTCATAATGGTATGCATTTTTAAATAAGTGTTTCTTTTTCTGGGGCCAGGTATTGCATTATTTATTTGTTGTATTAAATTTTCAAAATTAGATAAACAGAAAGATTCATACTTTCAATACCCATCATTTTGGTTTAAGAGAAAGCTAACATTCCTCCAGAGTTGCTACAAAGACACACATGCATAGTTGTGTTAGTAGGTAAGTAGGTAGATAGATGATTGATAGATAGATAGATAGATAGATAGATAGTTAGATAGATAGATGATACATAGATAGATAGATAGATAGATAGATAGATAGATGATACATAGATAGATGATAGATTGATAAAAATGCTGTGTGGATGGATAGATGATGGATAGATAGATAATGGATAGGTAGTTAGATGATGGATGGATAGGTAAATGAATAGATAGATGCCTACGTACATAGATCCATAGATGGATGATTGATACATAGATAATGGATAGATGGATGGATAGATATATAGATAGACAGATAGAAATGATGGATGGATAGATGGATAGATAGATAGATAGAAATGATGGATGGATAGATGGATAGATATAAATGATGGATGGATGGATGGATGGATGGATGATGGAGAGATAGGACAGATGATAGGTAGATAGATAGATAGATAGATAGATAGATAGATAGAGGAAACAAACTCTCATCATTTGAGGCCCTATAAATCTGTTGTGTGGGGCTGTCCTGTGCCTTGTAGGGGATTCAATATCTTTGCTGGCCTTCAACAACTAGAAGCCTGTAGGACCCCCCTTCCCCCTGTAAAACAAAACAAAACAAAACAGCTGTCTCCAGACAATTAGAAATGCCCACTGGGGGAAGAATCTCCCCTACTTTAGAAACAGAATATTAATATATAAACATGTAGGTATGGTATATTATAGGTATATAATCATAACCAATTCAAGTAAATACAGACATCATAGTATTTCTTCCCAAAATAATTTTCTGTGCGCCTCCAAAAAAAAAGAACACTTTCCAGCAGGACAGTGATTCCCTTCTCACATCTAATGAAAATAAAGCAAATTTTCTGGTGTCATAAAATTCCATCATTTATATTCACATTTCCTCAGTGACATCGGAAGAAAATACATGTTCTTTTACACAGGATAGTCATGTCTTTGAATCTCTTTTACTCTTTTACTCTTGGCACAGCCTCCCACTTTTTTTTTCTCCTGATTCCTCATAGCTGTTTGAGGTGAGACCGTGACTTTGGCAGAACACCCCTCCACCCCCTGGATGCATGTGATTGTGTCTCCTGGAGCCCACACATGCCCCTCCACCCTCAATCTCCTGTTGAGATTGAAATTGTATCTAGAGGCATGATTCACTTAAAATTAATCATCCCAGGCAAGCATTCCAAAGAGTGATGCCCAGCTCTTCAAGTGACCTTAGAATAAAAGGGTAGCATCACCCTCATACTTCTGGATGGGTGACTGGCCTCAGGTGACATCAGCCGGGCAACAGCCTCTATAGAGACACTGGTACCCTTTTCCAAAATGCAGTGCTTTTCTTATCACTGAGATCTCACAGCCCACTTCCTGTACGTTCCCAAATCAACCTGTAGAAAAATTGTATGCACGCATCCTTTTACAAGCAACACGTGTGCAGTACGTGAGAAAAGATGTTCTATTTTTCCATGAGTCTCTGCAGACTGTGCCCTGGGATGTCATTCTGTGCATTCAGTGCGATCATGCTTGCATGTGGTGAATGAACCCACATACGATAACATATACAACGTAAGAGCCACCTTAGGGTCCTAACAGATGGCACTTGGCACCTGAAAATGGGGTATTTGTCAGCTTTCAACTACATACAGTTGGCTCAAATGTCAACTCACAGTTTGCGCCAAGGTTTCCCTTTTTGTCCTTTTGAGCCATACAGTCATAAAAGGCAAGAGTCAGAAATGAGTGAGGAGATGACAGGTCTACCATCAAGAGTCCAAAATGAGAGGTCATCTCATCTCCCCCAGCATCTGACAGTTCTCAGGCCGATACCAGCTGCTCGTTAAGATCTGAAAACCGAGTTCCTTTTATGCTAAGAGTTGCCTCTTTCTGTCAAGAGGCTTCTGAGTGCTTGTCTGATCTATAATAGACATTTTGCCATTAAGAGTCTGACACTCAGCGTTCAAAGTAGCATATTAGCTAGAAGTTCTAAGAATGCTTTCAGTGTCATTATTTATGTGATTTTAAAAAAAACCCTAAATTTAATATTACACCCACAAAAATTGTTAAAATGTGAATGATAGGCATCGCATATTCAGTTTTGAAGTTCAAAGAGTCAATTCACTAAAATTGTTTAATTTGCAAATAAATTGTTTAATTGACAATTTTTCTTTCTATTAAGCTATGCATTGTCCAAATAAGTATTGCATGTCAGATTTTTTAATGCACTACATAATTTGTTTTCTTGGACTTAGCTTGATTTTTTTTAATAGCACTGGAACAGTGAACACAGGGACAAAATAGAAACGGTATTGCCGTAAATCGGGGCTAAATATTACATTTTGTCTTAAACGGCATTGCTTCTATATCATAAAATAAGCTTTTAGTTTTTGTCTCGAATATCAGGCACCCTACCAATTCAAAAAAATGTCAGTTATCAATATAATTTATTAATTCGTTTACCACAAAGTAATGAGAAAAACAACCTTTAGCCACATTCAGTATAAACACTGAGTGATCGGAGAATGAATAAATCTGGATGTCTTTTTTTTTTTTTTAAGTAAAGTACAGGAAGGGAGTTAAAACACATATCAAATGTAGTAGGACAGATCCCAGTCAAGGTCAAAGGGAGAATTAGTCAGAGGAAGATTTAGTGTGTACTGGTTCTCAACTGCTGTTGTAACAAATTACCACCAACTTATTGAGTGCCTTTAAAAAATGCTCGAATGCAGTTCTCAAGATCAAAATTGGATGCATTTCTCAATGGGCTAAATCGAGCCATCAACAAGGCTGTGTTTCTTCTGCACATTTTAGCAGAAAAAAAATGTGTTGCCTTTTCCAGTATCTAGAGACCCCCACTTCCCTTGACACGGAGTCCCTTCCTCCATCTTCAGCGACAATGGCTGCTTATTGGCAATTCTTACTCCTCCAGCTTCGACGCTAAGGGCCTTTGTGGTCACCACGGACCAACCTAGATAATCCAGGATTCTCTTTCAATCCCAAGGCCAGTTGGTTAGCCACCTTAATTCCATGTGCAGCCTTACTTCTCCTTTGCCGCGTTAACCTAGCTGACTCACAACTTCTGGGGAGTAGGGCATAGACGTTATGGGAGAGTGGCCCATTATTCCATCTACCATGAGCCCCTCAAACGCAGGTTTGCATCAGGCTCCGATGCCACCTCTCAGGAATGAGACAGAAAAGCAGGGAAGCGTAACAGGATTGTAGAGGTTTACAAACAGCCCAGTCAAGCTGTGTTATAGATCAGACCAGTGGGTTCTGGGAGAAGAAAACAATGGCTGGAAATGCTTGTTGCTTGCATGATCTAATCCCATGTCAGAGCTAATCTCTATAGCTCACTTCACAGTGAACAAAAGAGAAAAGCTTAAATTTGGGAATTGGCTCATACACCTTTTTAAGGTTTGAGAAATGTATTATGAGCAACCGAACATTTCTAGTTGAGTGACGCGTGCAGAGATAGGTCATAGAAGCTAATGAGAATAGAGCGTGTACTGGGGAGCCTGACTGGCTCAGTTGGAACAGCATGCAACTCTTTATCTTGGGGTCACGAGTTCGAGCCCCACGTTGGATGTAGAAATTACTTTAAAAAAAAGAATATAGCTTGCACTTCTGTTTGCTCAGATCTTGTTTGGTGTCCTTCAGTAGGATGTGATATGCTTCTTCCTAATGTTTTTTTAATTAAATGCACTTCCAATATTCTTTTCTATAATTATTGGATTTAGAATAGAGTGTCTATATTGCTCTCTAGGCAATAGAGGTAAAAACTAAGAATTTTTGTTTATTTACTTTGTCTTCAGCAACTTTACCAAATTATCTTATACCTTCTCATAGGTTTTTAATAGATTTTCTCAAGTACACAGTCATGCTATCAACTGAAGAGCTCCCATTTCATGTTTTCCTTTCCAGTAGTTGTAATACATTTACATTTATTCATCTCATTGCATTTTCAAGAATCTTCAAAGAAAAATTGTTGCATAATGATGCAGATGGAAGGCACTCCCCTATCTGCTTTTTAGTCTCCTACTGGTATTGGTTTTACAAGAGTGCCTCTGTGGGGCACCTGGGTGGCTCAGTTGGTTGGACGTCTGCCTTTGACTTGGGTCATGACCTTGGGGTCCTGGGATTGGGTCATGATCTCGGGGTGAGGGGATCGAGCCCCATGTGGGTCTCCCTGCTCAGCAGGGAGTCTGCTTCTCCCTTTCCCTCTGCCTCTCCCCCCTGCTTGTGCTTTCTCTCTGTCAAATAAGTAAATAAAATCCTTTTTATTAAAGAGAAGAGTGCTTCTGTTATTTGAGTTTTGTTTGTTTTTGCTTATTTTACATATCCTTTTATTATTTCCTTTTTGTACTGGCTGCATAATTATTTTCAAATACATTTTCCACATCTTAATACAACCGATGGCTTTCTTCCTCCATTGAATTAATGGATTATTTTGACAGGTTTGCAAACATTGTTACACCCTTACATTCTTCATAGCAACCCTACTTAGGAAACATCACGTTTTGATGTGCTAATTGATTTTAGTGGCATCTCTAGTCTCCTGGTGTACCTGGTCAACAGCTCTGTGTTCCCAAGTGTCCTCACACTTTTCCAGGCTTAGCCTAAGGAAGAATCAACCTGTGTCCATCTCCCTCTTGGCTTCTTAGCAATGAGGGAACACTGGCACACTAATACACACCTAAGAAGAAACTGTCTCTGAGGGTCCACCTGCTCCCCAGATGCGCTGGATGCCAGGGCTCCCAAAATTTGCCTGGAACCATGCAAGGGCAGTGGGATTAAAGATCCATCCAAGTCCTCCGTGCCCCAGCTACTCCTCATTCTAGGCCCCAACAATTACCTGGACAGGTCTTTTTGATAGCCATGTAGATTAGGGAACTCTCCCACTTTGAAAGTATTTTTAACAGTGCCTGATGGCCTGTCATTCACAGTCCACTGAGTTGAGATTTAAGAACAGACCAGACTGTGACCTTGTGGTGTTGCAGATGAAATGCTATTATTAACAGATAAATGTAAGGAGTATATAGTTATCTTGCAGTTTCACAAAAGTATCCTGAAAACCTTGACTAGTTTGACATAGAAGCTGTGCCAAAATGCACTTACCTATAATGCCACATGATCAGTTGAAAAATATACTTCTATTTATGTTTTTAAGGGATTTTATTTATTTATATTAGAGAGAAAGAGAGAGCACGAGCAGGGGGAAGGCCAGAGGGAGAAGCAGACTCCCCACTGAGCAAGGAGCCCGGACATGGGGTTCAATCCCAGGACCCTGGGATCATGACCTGAGCGGAAAGCAGATGCTTCACCAACTGAGCCATCCGGGCACCCCAGAAAAGCGTACTTTTAAAATAAGTGTAAGAAAACTACAAATTTAGTCTAGCAGTGTAATCTATTTTACTTAATTACACCTGCTTCATAAAGAATTGCGTATCATAATGTATTTATTAAATAATCATTAGAATAACTTTACTTTCTGGGAATATATTTTAATTTGGAGAAGAAAAATGTGCCTGCTTGTGATTAACTTTATTCTGTATACTTGAAAATCTGTGCTGCTTGATTTTTATTTTTCTGCTCTTAAAAAAATAAAAAGCCACAGTGCATTTACATTTTAACAAAAGTACCGTCTTTGAGCTCACACGTTTTAGACAGAAACAATAATCCAGGATTTAGTTTGTCTCCCAATTAAATTCTACCCAGAGTTAATAGTGGTCTAAATTGAATTTTATTGTGCTGCCTACTTGCTGAAGATAGTTAATCAGCAATAAACTTGCAAGATTTTCTATTTTTGTTTTGAAGGTTTTTTTCACATTATCCCCTAATGAAGATATTTTAGAGAGCTATGTATAGTAGTTTCTTCTAGAACATTAAATACAAACTCAATCAGGCCCTGTTCCCCACAATGTTTATGCTACTTTTAAATGTTACAAAGAAAGCTAGGTTCTCAAACTGTTTCTCCTCTGAAGAAATGTGTTTGTTTATTGTATCCAATGTTGCTGCTGTGAATCGTTAAAGTCTGTGTCAATTGTGTTTTAAAGTTAGCCAGTATTTTAATTTCCAGACTGCTGAGTCATGCTGAGGTGTTAAATCAGGGAAATCATTATACATAAAATAGATATGATCTGTCTCTGTTATTTAGGGGAGAACAAAAATAAAAGCAACCAGTTTGAACAGGAAGCACAGAAGGACACTCCGAGGGTTGGGAAACAAAAAAAGCAAATCAGATGCTGGTTGGTCTGAGAGTAAGAGGAAAACAATAAATCCCGAAAAGGGTGAAATCGAGAAAAATTGTTTTAGTAAGTGCAGGTGATAATAAACAATACTGTTAATGAGTTAGTGAGTTCTTTTGAATGTGGAATTTTATTTCCAAGCATAAGGTGTAAACAAAAGTGTCACATATTGTAAACATTTAAAAATACCTAAAAGGGAAAAGTAAGCAAAATATGCATAGCACAAAGCATCGAGTATTTATAAAGTAACACCATGTGCTATTAGATTTAACTTTTTCTTTAGTGGTATTGGAAAATGACAAGAAAAATGCATTGTTTAGGGCATTAAGATTAATCTCCGGGGGGCACCTGGCTGGCACAGCGGTTAAGCGTCTGCCTTTGGCTCAGGGCGTGATCCCGGCGTTATGGGATTGAGCCCCACATCAGGCTCCTCCGCTATGAGCCTGCTTCTTCCTCTCCCACTCCCCCTGCTTGTGTTCCCTCTCTCGCTGGCTGTCTCTATCTCTGTCAAATAAATAAGTAAAATCTTAAAAAAAAAAAAAAAAAGGTTGATCTCCGGCCAGGAACACCACACCTCACAGTCTTTTATTCATATTGCATTGAAAAAATTTTTTTTTTAATTTGGAAATAAGTCTACAGTCACAGGCATTTGCAAAAGCAGTAGGGAGAAGTCCTGTGTACCCTTCACCTGGATCCCACATTAGTGACATCATATGTAACATTGGCACACTATCAAAACCAAGAAGCTGAAATTGACATGGCGGGTGTTTCCAGTTCTCGCCATTTTGTTCACACAAGTGGATGGAGGAGCCAACGCCATTGAGATATGGAACTGTTCCCCTGCCTCCCAGCCTCCTGTTCACAGTGAAACCATCCCTCATCCTCCTCACCATCCTTCATCCCTGCCAATCACGAACTTCTTCCCTTCCCTATAATGTTCTTCCTTTGAGAATATTTTGTAAGAGGAGTCATAGACCATACGACCTCTTGAGTTTGGCTTTTTCTTTACTGAATGCAATGCCCTTGACATTATTCACGTTCTTGAATATATCGAGAGTTGAGTAATATCTCAAGCTCTTTTTATCGTTTTATCTTTGTGTTTATTTCAGCCAGATTTTGATGTTATCCACTGGATACATCGTTTTTTTGGTTTTTTTTTTAAAGATTTTATTTTTATTTATTCGACAGAGAGAGAGACAGCCAGCGAGAGAGGGAACACAAGCAGGGGGAGTGGGAGAGGAAGAAGCAGGCTCATAGCAGAAGAGCCTGATGTGGGGCTCGATCCCATAACGCCAGGAACACGCCCTGAGCTGAAGGCAGAGACTTAACTGCTGTGCCACCCAGGCACCCCTGGATACATTGTTTTGTACACAAAAATGTGGTTTATAGTTTTTGTCATGGACTATGCTTTGTTTTCCCCAAAACATAAATATAGCAGTTAAGATGCTTTCGCAATTAAAAATAAACCCAAATAAAAGCCACTTGAACAATGAGGGGTTGATGTTTTTCAGGTAAGGAGGAAGAGGCAAGAAGGTACCTCTAGGGTCTGTTAATTCAGGAGCTCAGCCATTTGGGGATGTTGGTCAACTTCTTGGGGATGCTCTTGCCTTTCCGTTTGGGATTCTGTTGTCCTCAAAGTGGTTGCGGTGGCCGTGAGCATCACATATCCTTCTGTGCAATGTTCAAAACCAGGAAACAGCAGACTTGGGTGTTAGCCATTTGATATATTGTTTCGTGCACAAAAATGTGCTTTATATTTTTTTCATGGACTATCTTCTATCTCATCTTCATTCAACACCAACATTCCCAGGACGTACCTCCCAGGCCTCAATAACCAGAATGGGTTTCATCCTCAAAACTGTCAGGTGAGTGTGTGGTATTCACACACTCTTAAATGGGATTCCAAATGGTATTCTGAAACGGGATAATGTCCAGCAGATGTGAAGGAAAGGGCCAGAACCATTAGGTGAGGAGGTGCCCAGCAGAGCCCTGCAGACCTCAGAAGTTGCACCTGTCCCGGGTCCTCCTTTGGAAACTCAATTCTGTTTAGTCTGATGCTAATATTAACACTCAACCTTTCTTTCAATTTGCATTGGCCTTGGATCTTTCCTCATGTCTTAATTTTACTATTTTCCTTTGAAAACAATTTTAGCGAGCATCATTTTAAAAGCACGCAGATAGATTTTATCTTTATTATCTTACCTGGTGCTGTATCTTTTGACAGGAAAATTTATGTTCTGCGTATTTATTGGGATAGCTGAGATGGAGTATTTGATTTTTTTTTTCATCTTTTACTTTACGTGTCTAGTGATTCTGTTTGGCTGTTGGTACTTCTGTATTTATATTTTTTAGTAGGGTCAAATTATATTCACACCTCACTCCCCAACCACATTTCCCCTTTAATTTGGAAATTGGACTAATGTGGGTTTCTAAAAAATAATTACTGCATGAAGCATGTTAAAGCAGAAAATATAGTGATTCCCAATTAAAAGTAAGTCCTTCTCCTGTTTTTTGAGCCCCCTGGATCCCTGCTAAGAATTAATCACTTGGGAAACGTCCTTGGCCATCTATCCATATATTATATCACATTCTTATATTTCCATTTTGTCCTTGAGATGCTTACACCCATATTACATCTTTTTTATATCAACAAATACAAATTACCCTCATTTTTCTGTAAGGCCTGCATATTATTCTATAAAATTGGTGGGGTACCATGTATTTAACCTAATCATGCAGAAATTGAACTTATGATAACCTGTGGGTCCTTCAAACCACGCTGCATCATTTATCGTTATACTAACATTTTGAACACGTGTTGTTGGGGTGAATTCTAACCATTGGAATCATAGGGACAATAATGGTGTGATTTTAACTTTGCAAATGTTGTGGGAGCATCCTCTAAAGGGGTTGAATCACTCAGTGCTATCATCCAAAAACGTAGGAAGAGTGTTATTTTTTAAAATTTCCCCAAGCTTTTTGCCAGCACATTTTAAGACATTTCTATCTTTTCTGGGTGCCTGGGTGGCTCAGTGGGTTAGGCGTCTGCTTTTGGCTCAGGTCATGATCTCAGGGTCCTGGGATGGAGTCCTGCATAGGCTCCCTGCTGAGCTCCCTTCCCCCCAGCTCTCCCTGCTGAGCAGGGAGCCTACTTCTCCCTCTCCCTCCACCTTTCCACTTGTTCTTTCTCTTTCGCAAATAAATAAATTAAAATCTTTAAAAAAATTGAAACTCACTTAAAAAAATTTTTGTATCTTTCCCAAAAGTTCAGAATCTCATATGCGTAGTTAATATTTACATCTCTCTTACATGTGAGGTGGAATAGCTTCATGATTAAAAGCCATCTTGGGGTATACTTTTAAATATAGTTAGTTTTTACATTTCAGCTCAAACATTTATCTGTAAACGATATGACTCTATCAGCTTATGAAAAAAATATTAACTGTGCTTTGTACAAAACGCTTTGATTGGGTTGGCCATTTCACGTTGCTTTTAAGTATGCATGTCCATATCTGTTACAATCCTGGTTTTGCCAAAATAGTTTCAAAGGTATTCTTCTAGGGGCGCCTGGGTGGCCCATTTGGTCAAGTGTCCACCTTCGGCTCAGGTCATGATCTCAGGGTCCTGGGATCGAGTCCTGCATCGGGCCCTTGCTCAGCGGGGAGCCTGCTTCTCCCTCTGCCTGATGCTCCCCCTACTTGTGCTCTGTCTCTCTGTCTCTCTCCGTCTCTCTGACAAATAAATAAATAAAATCTTTTAAAAATTAAATAATTAATTGATTGATTAATTAAAAATTGTATTCTTCTAAACTTTAGTTTCTCCAAGTCTGTGGATTTGGGGGATCAAGGATTTTTCTGAACATGTTTTATAGATTCCAGTCATATGAAATGTGTGGTAGAAATCTGTGCCGTATCACCCATTTCCTTACCTCACTGTGCGTTAGAATCTCAGACAGACGTTGTGCCCATTTGGGCAGCTGGCTTTCTGCATCGTTGACCTCAATACCCATAAGAGGAAAATGAATCTCAGGGACATGCTGCCTGCTGGGAATAGTGACCTGGGTTTGTGGACTGGTTAGGGGAGTGTTTTCATGGACAGGTAGAGAAACCTTCCCGTGACCGTTTGCAGACTTTGATCTCATTCCCTTCAGGTGTGCAGTGACGAATATGAAAAGATTTTCTTGTTTTGTTTTGTTTTTTAATTTTATTTATTTATTTGTCAGAGAGCACCATAGTATCCTCATGGAATAAATTGGGAATAATTTCCTGTTCTCATTATGGAAACGTCCATGATGTTATTTATTGTATTAATTCTTCTAAAATATTTGCTGGAATTCACCAGTGAAGCCATCAGGACTTCACTTTTCTTTGTGGGGAGTGTGTGTGTGTGTGTGTTTAATTACTAACTGAATCTCATAATTCAGTAATTTCAGTCCTCTCTCTCTTTTTTTTTTTGGTGAGCTTAACTGAAAATCTTGTCAATTTTGTTGATCTTTACAAAGAACCCACCTTAGATCTCACCCACTTCTCTGTATTATTTTTCAAAACTCTGTTTCATCTATTCACACTTCAATATTTATAATTACCTTCCTTCTGATTGGGTTTAATTTGCTTAACTTTGATCTTAAGGGGGATGGTGATATTACTATTTTGAGATTGTCTTATTTTTTTAGAAAGATTTTATTTATTTGAGAGAGGGAGGGCATGAGCAGGGGGGAAGGGCAGAGGGAGAAGCAGACTCCCCGCAGAGCAGGGAGCCCGATGCGGGACTCGATCCCAGGACCCTGAGATCATGACCTGCAAAGACTGAGCCACCAGGTGCCCCGACATTGTCTTTTTTTTTAGTATAGGTTTTTACTAGTGCATTTTCAGCACTAGTCTAGCCACATCCTATACATTTTTGGAGTGTGCTTTTCACCTTCATTAATCTCAAATTCTTTTCCCATTTCCCTTTTGATTTATCCTTTCCTCCCTTGCTTACTTATGAGCATGCGTCTGATTTCCACATGCCTATAAGTCTCCCGCACCCCAGTGCTGTGCATTTCGAGCTCACTTCCACTGTGGTCAGAGACATACTTTGCCCATTGTTGACCTCTGTACGTTGACAGAGACTCGTACAACTTCCTAATGTCTAACCAAGAATGTGCTCCATCTGTGCTTGAGAACCGTGCGTTCTGACCAGTAACGTGCGGAAAGAGGCTTTCTCACTGGGCAAGCTTTCCGGCAAGTCCAGCTATAAAAAAATGCCTTGTAGATGGAGGACTTTTGGGCAGCATGCAGGCAGGACGTTCTGTTGGCCTTTCTGCGGAGCTCTGGTACTTACAGAGCTGCTGGGTCTCCTGGTTCCCAGGAAGCTGTTTGAGAGGAAGGGAGTGGACGGAACGTACAGCACCACAGGCTTCCTGCTCCTCCCCAAATCCATTGTTTAATTCTAGAAAAGTATTTAGTAGCACTTCAGAGATATAGTCTGAAGCTAAATGCTAGAACTTAAGTAATTGGCAAGAAAGACATCATGTGATGATTTAATATTGGCGGACTATGAACATTCTTCTAGGGTCTTACCCAGAATAGAATTTTTTCTTACCGTCCATGCTAGAAGATGATCCCTGCCTCCCCAAGAAACAGAGGTGTAGAATTGGAGTGCCTTGAGTGTAACAAAATGCCTGCCATGCTCACCTGTGTTTTCCTGGGTCCAGTCATCTCAAACAAACACCTCATCTTCATCAAGTCCTACGTGGAATGTTTTTAAGTCATTTCACATAAATACCGTTGTCCAGCAAGCCACCCCCACAACCGTGTTCTCCATCAAAATTGCTTACTTCTTTGCTTCAAGGAGAGAATTTATAAGCATCAATGGGATGACAGTCCCTAGTTTTGTGGGTTGTTTTCAGTTCAAAATAAATCAGACGTATGTCATGAAGCCAACAGTGATAAATGAAAGGCTGTTCCTGTAGTCAAGCTATGATGCCCTTGCCCCATGCTTAGAAGATCTGAAACATCATTTTTGTCCCTTGATGTAGTGATGGGTTTGCACCTAAGGTGTCGTTCTCATGGCCTCCCTCCCCTGGATTGCCCTGTGTACAGCAGAGGCTCTTAAAATACCCATCTGACCAACAGAGTCAAGCTCAGTGTCGTCATCCCATGGTGCTGGTCTCATCCAAGCCACAGGCATGCAGGCCCTGTGCAAAAGATAAGTCAATGCCAAAGACCTTCAATAAGAAAACAGGAGCAGAGCATTTGAAGGAGAGCAATGACATTCCTGTTTCTCACATTGGCCAGACCAGAAACATCCCCCGTGGTCACATGGGCAATGTGTTTCTTTAATCCTCAGTTGTGAAGATACAGAACTCGAGCTCATCCCTTAATCAGTCTCCACTTACGGAAGCACACAGGGCAAAGTTTGCAGGATTTCATTTTCCTGTTGTGTCCACAGGGGTCTGTGGATGATGTGGTGAGATACCCACACATTAAAACAATTTTTTAATATTCTTTTTTTTTTTTTTTTTTTTTACTTATGTGACAGAGAGACAGCCAGCGAGAGAGGGAACACAGCAGGGGAGAGGGAGAGGAAGAAGCAGGCTCCCAGCCGAGGAGCCTGACGTGGGACTCGATCCCGGAACGCCGGGATCACGCCCTGAGCTGAAGGCAGTCGCTTTAACGACTGCGCTACCCAGGCGCCCCAAAACAATTTTTTAAATAAACAAGCATGTGGTTTATATCAATTATGTGGGTTCCAGCACAGCCAGTGAGTTTGTTTGTTTATGACGTAGGAGTCAGAGCTAAGTAGATTTCCTCATGTGTAATTAAAAGCAGATCACCATGTGGGTGAATCCTGAAAGAAAGCTTGGTTAAAGAATCTGGGACCCCAAATGAGAAGCCATGTAACAGGCCCCTTGTTTATGAAGGCATGACTGCTCTTCCATTATTACCCAACTCTACAGACCCTATACACAGTCTGAGGATTTTATCATGTACATTGAGTTGCAGTACCAAGCGATATCCTATGATATAATAAAAATCAAGAGCTAATTTATGTTCCTTCTTTTGCAAGTACAGCAACATAAAGACATACTAGCTGTTGTATATTGTGTGTCTTATCACTTAGTGATTCAGAATTACAAGTAACAAGGAGAGGCAATACCTATTTTTAATTATTAAGTGAAGATCTCTACTTTCTCACACAAATATTCATGTTTACAGTGGTTCGAACCTAGGCGGCAAGTCTTAATAACCAGGCGTGTGTAGGAGAGAACTATCGTCTTCCCATTTTATGAATCTCTTCATACCAGCAAAACATTAGGCGTAGAATCACTTAATCATATTAGGTAATTAAACAGAACCCACTCTGTGGACTGTATGTAAAGCCGTATAAGTAAATGTACAGATGAAACAAAGCAGAGAATGTCTTTGCTTATATACACTGTCTAGGATTTGACATGGAGACAGAGATTGGCTTTGCTTAAAGTGCTTTGGACCCCCGAGCAACTGAGAATCCACTGTCTCCTGAGGGTACCCTTTGACGGTGACAAAACCTTCCAGAATTTGCTGTCCTATAGAGCGTGTCTTCTGCAAAGGAATGTCCTGCCTCAAGCTGATTTGGAGCAGATATTCATGATTTCATAGACAGTAAGATCAATCCACATGGTTTTTTCCATCCTTTCCCGCCCTCCCAATATAAGAGCCCAACTCTGTGACAGAGGGATATCCCTTTTGTTTGACCTAACATTTCATTTTCTTACCATCTTGGGGCAGTTGATGATCTTAAGTGTCCCTGTTTACTTTGAAGAGCGTTGGCATTTGACATGGCATTAATAACAGACCAGGAGTCTGAAATGAATATGCCAGACAAGGGAAATCTATGTATATTCAAACATTTTTGTTCAGCAGGTAGTCTACCTACTGTGTTAGGGAGAAGTAAAACATAAATTTGGTTATCTTAGATTCAACGTCTAGACTTCTGTCTAGCTGAGGCCAGGGGTAAAGTTTGCAGGATTTCATTTTCCCAGACCAGATCTCATTGTGTCCAAAACACTCTTCGATGAATCTAATATTAACAATGTCCTAACTCCACACATATAGTTAGAAATAGGACCTTGCATAGCAAAAGGCTGGAACATGACTCAAGTCTGTCGTTAGATTTGAAGATGACCGTGCCACGTTTCCCTTGTATTTGTAGCTTCCCATTGGCCACGTGCTCAGGTCAAGTGTGACTGGTGGAAGGAGGTTGGTTGGTGTCTGTCCACCATGATGTCTCAAACGGCTTGAATGGCTTCCTGCTCGCACTAAGGGACGCCTGTCCATGGACAGCATCAGGAGTCTGACTCTAGCTTCCCTTGTTTTAAATACTCGTCTTTTCATGAAATGCAAGCTACTCTTTAAAGATTATTAAGTGTAGGATACAAATACCATTGGATTTCTTATTTATAGCCATCCTCAGAGTCTTCCTGAAGCTCTCAAATCCTTGTCCCTCTCTCGGTACTCACAGCCACGTAGTGTTTATATGTCCATTTTGCTTACATGTTATTTTTCCTGAAGTTGTAAACCAGTTTCTCAACTTCGCTATTGGTATGAGAGGCTGGATAATTCTTTGCTATGGGAAGGTGGGCAGGGGTGGGCGGTGTTTCTCTGGGCATTATAGGTCATTCACCAGCATCCCTGGTCTCTACCACTGAATAGCAGAAATATCCTCAGTTGTGACAACCAAAACTGTCTCTAGACAGCGCATAGTGTCCCCTGGAGTAGAGAAGCAAAATTACCCCCTGTTAAATACCACCGTTGTAGACAACTAATGTTTTATCCATGACCCCTCCATTAGATAGCACGTATGATGTTGCCAAAGACTATATCCTATTTATATATGAATATACCCAGGGCCGGAGCACAGCTTGGCTATATCAGGTCCTCAATCAATATTTATTACGTTAAATTGCCTGAATCCAGCATTTGAAAATTCCTTGAAATTGCAGAAAAGTTTTACCTATCATCACTATCTTCTTTCAAGAGATGATGGTTTCTAGAGACAAGGACATCTTGTAGATTCAACCACAGCCATGAAACTTGCAATCCACATAAATCTTAATTATCATAATATGCAAAGGCAAAAAAAAAAAAAAGAAAGCAATCTGCAAGTCTCATAGGGAGCTACAGCATTCATTTTTATTCCATAACTCAAGGTTTAGGAGCAGAACAGGCCAATTATTATCAGAGAGATTTATTTTCACATTGAAATTAGTCCATTTCCCTCTGCTTTCCTTCTATAAACAACCAACAGTGCATGCATTGTCTGCATAGTCTCTGCAGAAGCACAGGTGAGGACTTCCTGGACCAAATCGGTGTCCTTGCCTGGTCCTTTGTCACCTCTGAGGAAGTGTGGACACTGGCACGGTCTTGGCACTTGACTATTTGCATGTCTGTGCTTTCCTAGTGAAATCAGCATGACGAGGGGAAAATCATCACAATGTCACCTTCTTGGCTTTGAGGGAGACATCTTTGTGTTCTCCGTAAAAGAAATCATCTCCAGCCTCGTGGGTCCAACACACCTTGTGACAGATTTCTGTGTTGGCTTCAGGCTACAGCTTTGGAATTGCACAGTCAGGCGACGTCGTAGTTCAGTGGAGACTCACGAAATGCAAAGAGCAAGAAACTTGAGCGTTTGCCGTGTCCTTTGAAGGATTCTCATCAGGTGTGTACTCATCCTGGATTGCAAAGGAATGAGAAAACGATGAAGGGCAGGCAAGACTGGTAGCTTTCCTCAGGGCAATTTAATTATAAAAGTGATAGTTCCTCAAAGATTGTGTCCTAAAGATAGAATTATGCAACATGGGAATAAAACAGATCACATCTTTAAAGGAGATAGGAACTCTTAGCTTTTATTCAGGTGTTCACTGTCTGTCTTGCACAAGAAATGTGGTTTGGACATATGTAGGTGCAGCTTCTAAGAGTGACTTTGTTATCAAGTACAAAGAGGGCAGCATAATCCCTTTTAAAAACAAAACAAAAAAAGCATGTCCTAATCTTGGGGGGACCTTAATTTACTTTCACTTACCCTTTAAAGATAATGTATTGTTTTGAGAGAAGTCTTTGAAGAAACGGAGGAACAGAAATGAGCCGAATTATTCATTTTTATGAAACCTATTATAGTTGGTTTATAAGACTCCATAGCACTTGGCAGGAACACATCAGAGTAATTCCATTTAAAAATATTTGGACAGGACGAGATTGCACTATTAAGCAACTTGGTAGAGAACTTTCCACACTATTTTTGGTATGCCGGAGACTCAGTGCAATGTTTCTAAATGGGGTCTTTGCTAGCGTGAAACAAAATAAGGCACTTCAGGTAAAATCTGCCGTATTGGGAATCATTTTGCAATTCATTTTGTAAGCAAGTCATTTGTTTTGTGAATGGCAACCAGGTTGTCAAGTCCTCAGATCGTCCTAAACAGCTGAAAATCCAATGCATTCCATTCTGAGTATTGTTTTAAAGGGGAGATGTCCCCCCGATGTTCCACTGCGGTCCTGTGTACATGGACAACACCTTACAAAACCACTACTGCAATGTTCAGGGAGGTTGAGCCGGAGATTTGCACACTGCACCAGCCACCTATTGACAAATACACTATTCCAGGCCTTTTAGTATGATCATAATATTTTGTAGAGGAGATTTGTCCATGTGCTCTAATAACCTTATTATGCTTGGATATCAAAAAGGTCGTTAAATGTACCCTCAGAGTTTCCCGCATTTTCAGATCCTTCATCCAACACATTGTTCCTTCTTGTGGCAAGGAGCTGTCCATGTTCCACACAAACCATTTCTCCTTCCCTAATAGGCTGATAGCTGGATGGAGCTAAAACATTAAAAACTAGATAAAATGCCTCAAATGGAATCATTTGTGCAAAGCCAAGCTCCACATCCCCAAACAGAGACTCGACACCCAACCTAGGTATAGTTTCAGCGTCTTGCAGGAATGGCACCTTAAACCAGGCAATCCGAAATCACCTCCTCAGCCCTAGTGAGGTCACCTTCCAGGTAGACCCCTGCCATCCCCTAAAGGAAGGTGACCTTACCACAACCAATCCACTTTTTGCTAACAGAACGTCCTTCTCCCCCATCCCTTCTGCCTATAACAATCTTTTATTCCGTACGCCCCCTCAGAGCTCCATCCCACCTGCTGCCCCATGCAGGACTCTTTGAATAAAACCAAGAACATATTTAGAGTTTGCTCAGTTGAATTTTATTTTATTTTTTACCATAACTGGCCAGCCCCTTTGGTGGTTCATTGTGGACATATGACTACATTCTTCCTGACTGAGAGTGAAGTCCCGTCCCTCCTTTGCAGACATGGGGCGCATAAAGAAATGGTGCCCCTCAAACCTGTGCCTTCCCCACCCCCAACCTGAATGGAATCAGGCCAAATGGGGATGGAGTTGGAAATGGCAGGTATTCATAGCCTGGATCCCTGTGTGAGTGTGTGGAGCAGAGCCAGCCACCTGCCTGGAAAATGGGGGACATCGTCTTTCTCATAGATCTTCATATTACAGCACTGTACCTTTTTAGCTGAATAACACAGCCTGAGTTATATATGTGACTATCTGTTTCTTCATGCAAACTCTCATCATTTCACTGCGGTGTTCAAAAATACAATTTTGAGGGGCACCTGGCTGGCTCAATCGGTAAAGCATAAAATCTTAAAAAAAAATAAATTTTGAAGTCATTTAACTTCTAGTATATTTTTGAATGGGAAAATATATAATGTAATGACTTTCCAAAAATTTTGCTCGAGCGATGGTTCTTCAAAGCTGAAGGTGTCCCTCTGAAGGCTTGCTGGAAGCAAATCAAGTACCATTCATGTCTCCCCAGCTCACTTGTACATGTGTGTGCAAAGATCGTCCTTCAAGTTCTGTGGGATTTTTTGGGCTTTTTTTGGTTTTTAGTAGGAAATTCAATAAGCTTATCTTTCATTTCGGGCGATGGTTTGGTTCTTGGAAGAACATCACACTGAAATCAAAGAACCTATTTCCTTTGCTAGCTCTGCAGACTTTGGGCCAATTAATAATTGTCTTTGATTCTTAATTTTTATGTTCGGGAAAGGAGTGTGACCTGGAATAATGCACGGTTACAAATATAAATAAATCTGGAGCACATGCTGCGTAAACACTCACCGTGCTTCTCGTCGGCCTGGCATCTTCAGGTCCTTCAGCAGAAACGTGAACAAGCGTCTCTGGTTTTATCTCCAGGAAAGTAGCATCAGCTAAATGGTGTTCTCTTCCCCCATCAGCAGGGAAGTTTCTGCATATGTAAAGTAAAGAAGAAATAGGAAGATGTCCTGGAAAATTATTTGAAACCAAATTATCAAGGCTCTAAGTTTCACCAGAAACCAGCCGGCAACTTATTTTTCAGTATGAAAAATAGACGGCTACAGTCACCAAATGTCTCATTTTAAATAAATATATATGGATTTCTATCTACGAGTTTTCTTTTCTTTTTGATTATGTGACTTTTCCCCCCCCGAAAGAACGGCTTTATTCCCAACATGAAGAAACTGGAAAATGTCTGCTTTTGTTGCGCATTTTGGGTCAATGTTTGTGATCACAGACTTCAGCTCAGAGACAGCTCAAACACCCATACCCATTGAATTGCTGAATGCATACAAAATGTCACACAAATTAGATCAGTATAAATAGTTGTTGATCAGTGATGTGTATATTTTACATAAATAGATGATTTTAATTTACTGAAAATGAATTTATTAAAAATAAAAATTAACAGGGGCTCCTGCATGGCTCAGTTCTTGAGCGATCGACTGTTGATTTGGGCTCAGGTCATGACCTCAGGGTCCTGGATGGAGCTGCATCAGATTCCTAGCTCAGCGAGGAGTCTGCTTGAGATTCTTGCTGTCTGCCCCTCCCCCCCACACTCTCTTTCTCTCTCTTAAATAAATAAAGCTTTAGAAAAATAAGAGTTAGCAGTATTCTACGTGAAATACCATGTAATATTCATCACGCTCTAAAAATGACGTTCCTGCTGGACACTAATTGCTTTGAGGTAGTGATCATAGTTCGTTTGCCTCTGAATATTTAACGGCATTCTCTGTAACTATTTAACCAACTACCTGCTCTTCCGATATTTTCTCTGTAACTATTTAACCAACTACCTGCTCTTCCGATATTTTAGTGGAAGTTATCAGCATTCTTGCTTTCAAAATGTAATATTGGATCTGCCACTTGCAATCATTTTGTATTTTCCTTCACTTACTACTTACTTGGCTTGTAGGCTTTTAGGGAACTGGGTATTGAAGCTCATTCGCTTATGATCTTTTTTCTTTTTTTTTTCTTTTTAAAGATTTTATTTATTTATTTGACAGAGATAGAGACAGCCAGCGAGAGAGGGAACACAAGCAGGGGGAGTGGGAGAGGAAGAAGCAGGCTCATAGCGGAGGAGCCTGATGTGGGGCTCAATCCCATAACACCGGGATCACGCCCTGAGCCGAAGGCAGACGCTTAACCGCTGTGCCACCCAGGCGCCCCAAGATCTTTTTTCTAAATATAGGCAATTGGTATACGTCTCATTAGGTGTTTTATAAAATTGTGTGCCATATCCAAACTCGTTATGGAATATATATTCTTTTTCAACATTTTGTTTGCAAATGTTTCATGGAACCCTACATCTGGCTGTTACGAAAATTTATAATTCAACATGTTGGGCAGGAAAGGTTTTTGTCGGGGAGAAAGAGAATGTTGACTTGCATTGACCCTACATGGTACTGATATATGAAGAATCTTGGAAAAGGAGGCTGGTGTGTGCATGCATGTGTGTGTCTGTCATTTTTCTGTAGGTTTATAAAGACGATGACTTGTATGTTGCATAAATGCACACTGTGGAGAATGATAATTATTTCTATTTGTCAGTAAAAAGCTGCTCCTTTTTACAGCCCGCAAACGTGGTAAAAACCACATCAAAGCTGTCCACATATATATATTTGCAGAAACTGTCTACTGGTATTTCTTCTCTCGCATTCAAAGCGTAGCAAATATAAAAGACAGCTTCATTAACAATGAAATGCATGCCCAACTGCTTTCTGGGTGCAGAACGTTCCGGGCAAGCCTGGGCAAATGGATTAGTGCCAACCTGAAAAATTAATACAATTAGAAACAGGTGTAAACATGATTGCCAACCAACAGAGCCATCTCCCTAAAAATAGTGCGCTGTTTCAACCTGCAACTACAAACCTTGATTTATGTATCTATCAAGCACGAGGTAATTTTGTCTCCTCTCCCTCATACCTTCATTTCCTAACATTCGAAATGCATCAGCCATGAAAAATACACAGAGACTGGAACATTAATCAGGGGTTGGAACATGTTTCTTCTTGAAGGTTTTATACCTTCAGACATCCTCCCATCTGGGGCAGCATAGATGTGTGATAAACCGAGTTCAAAAGGAATGTAACGGGCATGGACGTAAGATATTGCAGTTTATATTTACTCTGTAAATCAGATGCCCACCCTCAAATTCTCTGACCTCAGAGACGCTTCCCAGTCCTCCTAGAAAGCAGAGGTTTACTGCTTACTTACTCTTAAATATATATACTGCTTAAATATATATATTTATATTTTTATAAGTTTATATATTTATATATATATGCATTAAGGAGAGTTAAAGCTTAGAATCCTTTCACAGAATTATAATCTTCAAAAAAAAGAAAAAGAACCTCTACTGATCAAGTGTATAAATTAGAGAGTTCGGTAGAGAGGAGTGCTGACCACAAAACCAAAAATGCATAACTTTCCTGAAGAAAGAGTCCATCTTTTGGAGACTTGGCTCAGACGTATATTGGATCGATTGGTCAATGCTCAGTAAATTTGGCAC
Source organism: Ailuropoda melanoleuca (assembly GCF_002007445.2). NCBI lineage: Eukaryota > Metazoa > Chordata > Mammalia > Carnivora > Ursidae > Ailuropoda > Ailuropoda melanoleuca. The sequence goes on along the minus strand of NC_048238.1, from coordinate 2,733,252 downwards.
TCAGGAAGCGTGTTTCTGCTCTGATGCTGAAAACATCCCGGACAATGACACCCCCGTTAAGGATGCTGTGTCCCAGGCTCTGACAACAGTGAAGGGTGCCTTGTTCCTATATATTTGTGGGGTTCCCTACAATGTCAGCTGCCCTATAAATATCACACTGCTTTTCATCATCTTCAGTGTTCTCCACACTTGACGTACCCCGGAAACCTTTACAAAGTCACCGCACAGGGAATCAATACATTGTAACGTCAGGGATCGGCGTGCTGGCCAACCATGTCCCTGCCATTCCAAATGAGAAAAGCAGATAGTCTGAAAAATAAATTTTGGGTCTCCTGCAGCTCCGTGTCACACAAAGAAGTGAAGGAAGAATTGAGATAACTTTGAGAAATGGATTTCTTCTGTTTGAAGAATTTCTCGAGGCACATGGAAAAATGAGAAGATAATATCTCAAATACAAAGAAAAATATTCGAGGTTAATTTATAAGCTTCATTGAAAATAGTATGATTTTTGTTTTCTATAACCTAAACCAGTAGTAATTTCAGTAGTGATAGATACTTTCAGTATAAATGGTTAGGTGTTACTCATTCGGCTTGCCCTGAACTTATATAAGCAGGATTATACAGAAAAGCTATTTGTATAGAAAGACCTCAACGACATCATCAGTCATTTGATTTTCATTTATATCATTTCACGTACTTTAAATCTTTGGGTTTTATCCTCAAACTCGAATCGTTTCCATCCATCCTTTCAAGTAATAGTTCAGCCTCACAGAACTTATAGAGAAAGACATCACCTCTTGAATCATTTCTCCCTAAAATAAGCTTGGTTACTAAATCCCGTACTTAATTTCAGCTTAAAGATGCTTCTTAATATTTCACTTTGAATTACAAGGTCTCCCTCTCATTAAACTGACAGAGTGTTTGATGGTAGCAACAAATAGTGTTTTCTTTGCCCCCATGAAGAATACACTGCACAAGACAGATTGAGTAAACGTGCATATTGCTAATCCCTACTTAAAATTCTTTGTTCCCGAATGTGTGCTGTGTAATTCAGTAGAATGGCCAGACACTTTGCTAAGATTTGCATTTTTGCATTGATTTGAAGGCTTATCAATTAAATTCATGGGGTCCTCTGTAGTTCATTGCATTACAGTCAGGGACTTTGTCAGGACCCCCTTGAACGGGGTGGTTAGGCAGAGGCTAAGAACATACAATCTTGTTTTCGAGACATGTAAGAATTTTTACTTGACCTCAGGATCAAAGGAAGGAACAGATAAAGTCTATGATAAGTTGGTACAGGAAAGCTACTGCATAAAATGAGCCTTTCTGTTTCCTTGGTGTGGTTTGCTGTTCCCTGCATTCTTGCTCATTTCACCCTACTCCGTCATTTGCTTCTGTCCTCTTTCTCCAATTATGAATATTTCCATGTGTGATTATCTTCCATCTTACTAACAAGATCAATGGTCCTGGCAATGTTGATGGATAGCAACAGCTATGAGAACCTTCTCCAACCTCCCCGAACTTCATGGGACATCCCCACGAAGCCTTCCCTGGTCTCCGTCTGATTCTGCACACCTTCTCCTTCTGAATCATTGTATAACTCTCAGATCTCAGAGTCTGCCCCCTGCATCTTCAAGTCCTAAAAACCATCTGTAATTTAGAAGCACATCCAATAGCCTATGTTCAGTACGTACTGACCCGATTCCTTCCATGGTTCCTTCTCAAGATGTTCGAGGAGCTCCTGCTCCCGTCCAACGCCGTAAATAACACATTTCTCTGGCCCCATTCCCTCACCTTCTTTTCCAGCACCATGCATCCAATGATCTTTGATAATAACCGTCTCACCCTGCCGTCTTCAACCCGGAGCTCCTACAAAATCCACGTGGCTTTGCGAAAACGTTGGACGTGGTCATGTCTCCCTGGAGATCTCACGGCGTCCCAGACCTGGGAAGTCCGTTGTCATTTTTTACGAGCTTTCTTACGTGATCTGACCACTGAACATTGGCTGCACAGTCTAGAGACCATGGTGCCAATGAACTGAGAGAAATTGATTTCTCATAAATTAGAACACATATCACATAGTATTCAAATATTTGATATCAAATATTTTGATATCAAAAATATCAAAAATTAGAACAGAGATCAAATATTGAAAGGGAAACTTGTCTTTCTACCATAACACCCAGACTTTATGATCTCCTAGGGAACTGGAAAACATGTGTGTGTGTGTGTGTGTGTGCGTGCGTGTTTTCCCCGTTTGTACATGGCATCTGGAGTAGCATTAAGAACCATTAACTATGTTTTCGCAGTACAGAATACTCCTACCCCCCATAAAAGGAACACATTAAAAGTAAACTTTGAAAAACAGTGCAAAGGCGCTTAGGATCACACACATATATTTAGTAGATCAGTACAAGAAAGTGTTCAAATTGCTTTACATTAAATAAAAATTCAGGCTTCTCTTTTTAATGGAAGTGGTATTTGAAAACATTTTAAAATGCAGTTCATTCTGTTTTTGTAAGTGTAAGGGTTTTTTTTTTCCTGTTTATGAGAATAAGCCATGAGATAAAAGAGGAATTCTCATTAAAACCTATAACACAAAACACTTGAGTATTTCTCTCTGATGAACTGATTTATGATTTATGCATAATTCCGCTGGGTTTTATTTCACAAGGACTTTAATGTGAGTTAAGTAAACATCCTTTGTAGAAAGTTTGGTCCTGAAGTATCTCAGAGTCGGCACCATATTTTTTATAAACTCCCCTTCCCACGAGAACAGTCAGTCATCATCTGGTCTAAGGATCTGAGAGCTCCACCATTTTTCCAACATTCCACCAATTTATTGTCCAATTTATTGGGTCTACCTTATGCCTGTGCATTTCCAGAGACGGTGAATTCAGTGCCTTGAAGGAAGCCAGAATTTATAACCTTTAACCGAGACAGGACAAAAGGGTAAATGCTGTAATCGAAAACATTCGAATCCATATTGATTCAATGTTAAGAAAAAAACATCATATCTTACCTTCTCCTGAGTTAAGAGCAAGAAGTAATACTTGATTGCCGTTTTCAGTTGTGCAAAAGTTCCCAGATATATTCAGTCTAATTGTGGTTGCAGAGGGAAGGCACATTCCCATAGGTTGTTGGGGTTTTTTTGTTTTTTGTTTTTTGTTTTTTTGTTTTTGGTTTGGTTTTGGGGTTTTTTTGTTTGGTTTTGTTTTTGTTTGGTTTTGGTTTTTTTGCAATTTTGGCACCATATATTATGAAAATGTCTAGTACCAAGTAAAAGGGCAATATGGTTTGACCCGTTCATCCCAGGCATTAAATAATCCCTATTTCATAAACAAAGGCTGTGAGGACCAAAAACGTTAATTGAATTCCCAGAGATTTTATTAGGACTCAAATCACCTATTTTAAAATTTCTTTCACCATTCCAGTCCCTCATGCTATTGTTCTTCTCAAATAGGCAGAAATATTTTTTTTTTATATTTTATTTATTTATTTGACAGAGATAGAGACAGC
>NC_048238.1:2729142-2729639 GCF_002007445.2 Ailuropoda melanoleuca | reverse complement strand
AACGCCGGGATCACGCCCTGAGCCGAAGGCAGACGCTCAACCGCTGTGCCACCCAGGCGCCCCCAGAAATATTTTTTAAGCCACTTCCTCCCACTCTTTTCCCCTAATTGGGCTTTTAAAAAAAATTCCTAGGGGAGATATTTATTACCCTTCATGGCAGAATTCGTTAAGGGCAGGGATACCTGGCTGGCTTCATCAGGAGACTGTGCAACTCTTGATCTCAGGGTTGTGAGTTCAAGCCACAGAGTGGGTGTAGAAATTGCTTACAAATAAGATCTTTTTAAAAATGCTGTTTAAGAAAAATATGTGTATTATTATTATTTCCTTTTTTTTTTTTTAAAGATTTTATGTATTTATTTGAGAGAGAGAGGAAAGCCAGCGAGAGAGGAAACACAGTCAGGGGGAGTGGGAGAGGAAGAAGCAGGATCCCAGCAGAGCATGGAGCCCGATGCAGGACTCGATCCCAGGACTCTGGGATCACACCCTGAGCCGAAGGC